>NC_069499.1:645172827-645197827 GCF_027579735.1 Bombina bombina | reverse complement strand
GAAGCGCAGCTTATAATATCTGTTTATAGTGATATTTATTATAGTGACATTTTGGAGCAACAATTGTTGCTCCGAAACGTTACTATAATAAATATCCCAATTTACACAAGTCTAGTGAGTGCGGATCTTTACTATATTGGACACAATTTACTTTTCCTGGCAGTTGCTGTTTCTTTCAAGATGTGAGTGCAAATCCACCCTGACTGTTCATGATATATATATATATATATATATATATATAACACGAAAGGGAACTGCACTCCAAGACCGGACCAGGTACACATCCAGTGACTCAGCAACAACCCAGCCCTGGGTGCTAAATAGCACTCCAAAAAAGCTGTGATGTCACCATAGCCACAGGCAGTTAACCCCAGTCCGGAATGGGTGCAAGAAACAAGGGGGATTACAAACAAAAAGTAATACAACACATAGAGACACCCAGCACTCACCAGCTAGCTCACAGCTAAGATAAAATCACAACTGGAAAGGTTAGTTACCGCATCTGGCAAATGGGAAAAGCTCAGACACCACATCAAGGTCCTTTCCACTGCCTGAGTCCCTAACACAGCCACACCATGCGAGCTCACAAAGCCAAACAAACTGAGAACAAAGAAGGGGTGCACAGGTGTATGTAATCACCCAGAGAAATACAAAACACGAAAGGGAACTGCACTCCAAGACCGGACCAGGTACACATCCAGTGACTCAGCAACAACCCAGCCCTGGGTGCTAAATAGCACTCCAAAAAAGCTGTGATGTCACCATAGCCACAGGCAGTTAACCCCAGTCCGGAATGGGTGCAAGAAACAAGGGGGATTACAAACAAAAAGTAATACAACACATAGAGACACCCAGCACTCACCAGCTAGCTCACAGCTAAGATAAAATCACAACTGGAAAGGTTAGTTACCGCATCTGGCAAATGGGAAAAGCTCAGACACCACATCAAGGTCCTTTCCACTGCCTGAGTCCCTAACACAGCCACACCATGCGAGCTCACAAAGCCAAACAAACTGAGAACAAAGAAGGGGTGCACAGGTGTATGTAATCACCCAGAGAAATACAAAACACGAAAGGGAACTGCACTCCAAGACCGGACCAGGTACACATCCAGTGACTCAGCAACAACCCAGCCCTGGGTGCTAAATAGCACTCCAAAAAAGCTGTGATGTCACCATAGCCACAGGCAGTTAACCCCAGTCCAGAATGGGTGCAAGAAACAAGGGGGATTACAAACAAAAGTAATACAACACATAGAGACTCCCAGCACTCACCAGCTAGCTCACAGCTAAGATAAAATCAGGCAGTGGAAAGGACCTTGACGTGGTGTCTGAGCTTTTCCCATTTGGCCAGATGCGGTAACTAACCTTTCCAGTTGTGATTTTATCTTAGCTGTGAGCTAGCTGGTGAGTGCTGGGTGTCTCTATGTGTTGTGTATATATATATATTTAAATAAAGAGTGGGTTCCTAGGAGCCCGTTAGTCTATTTTAGCCGGCACTGATTTATGACACCAAAATTACACCAAACTCCATAGGGAAGAAGTAGGAAGAAAACACAAAGACTTAAATACCATACCAAATAAATAAATATTTATTGAACCACAGTTCCACACATTGGAACACAGAATGACTGTTCATGAATAGCAATCCTATGTAAGCAAAACCATCCCTAGAGGTAAAAAATTATGACTTATATTAAGGTTGAAATATAACAAAAATTGTGCACAAAAAAATGTGAAGCTTCATAAAGATATAAAGAAAGAAAAAAGTCCTCCTTGGGTGGATAGATTAATATGGTCATAGGAATACAGGAAAACAAGGGAGCTGCTGTTCTTTGTATTACCCCTGTGTGTAGAAAGTACTCCGTGTATATAGCTGAACCCCCTGGAACTTAAAACAGAGGACTGTCTTTGCGGAACAATATTGAGGTTGAGACTGCCTGCCGACCCCTGTGTAACTACTCTCCGGTACCCGGTATCATATGGTTGAATGCATAAAACGACCTTCAGTGGAAAAGCTGGAACAACTTTAGCGTCTAAGAAGGACATTTAAAGGTACAGAACGGACCGTCTAAGGATGGATCAGGTATGTGATTACACCTGATACTGGTATCCGTATAAATCCTTTTCCTAACCTTTGGGACTTTATGCCCACATTACCTGATTGAAGTGTTGCCGTATACTTAAAGGCATAGAACGGACCATCTAAGGATGGGTCAGGTGCAAGTCTGAGCCTGATATTGGTATCCGTCAGCCCTCGTATAACTGATGTACTGGGACATATGAGTACACTTCTTTGGTAACCGGGTTACACTGCAATTATTACATTACCGGGACTTTGCTGCTATATACACGGAGTACTTTCTACACACAGGGGTAATACAAAGAACAGCAGCTCCCTTGTTTTCCTGCATTCCTATGACCATATTAATCTATCCACCCAAGGAGGACTTTTTTCTTTCTTTATATCTTTATGAAGCTTCACATTTTTTTTGTGCACAATTTTTGTTATATTTCAACCTTAATATAAGTCCTAATTTTTTACCTCCCGGGATGGTTTTGCTTACATAGGATTGCTATTCATGATCGGTCATTCTGTGTTCCAATGTGTGGAACTGTGGTTCAATAAATATTTATTTATTTATTTGGTATGGTATTTAAGTCTTGTGTGTTTTCTTCCTCAGTCCTACTTCTTCCCTATGGAGTTTGGTGTAATTTTGGTGTCAGAAATCAGTGCCGGCTAAAATAGACTAACGGGCTCCTAGGAACCGACTCTTTATTTAACCTTTTATTATTATTGATTCTATTGTCTGGCACCTCTTGTCTGCTATACTTAAATTTCGCAGACCAAGGGTGGATTTTATAGTACTTATTAACAAATGGTGCTGTGAGACTTTTATATATATATATATATATATATATATATATATATATATATATATATATATATAGTGTGTGTGTGGGGTTTTTGAAACTGCGCTTGACTATGCCAAAAAAATAAATGTTATGTGGGGGTCCCTAGATGCTGCTATTCTGGTAATCCCACTTTCACCTAAATGAGAAGATATTGAAGAAGCCTAGAATAGTGTCTGTGTTAGAATAACGCTTCCAAATGGAGTACTCCACATGTGCATATGAATATACAAAAATATGTTTTTATGTAGACAGGTATCACTGTTCTTATATGGGAGTTAAAACTGCTCACCTTGAATTACCACAATGATATGAGGTATCTTGTCCGTCTGTGAAGGTATTCCCTGGGGTGATCCACATTTTTGGAACTAATGTATCCAATAGAAGGAGCGACTTCCGTAAACCTGAAGTGCTCAGGTGTTTAGAAACTTCCCTTATCACACCGCACTGTTAGAGCAGTGTGTGAGTAGGGTTAGTTCCAAGATATTATAATGCTGATTTAAAAAATTCAGTTTATATTTTAATAATACTTTAAACTGATTAAAAACACTAGAAAAATAAAAAATGTAAACAAATATAAATATATAAATATACAAAAAGTACTCGAGTTCAGCTAATGGTCAGTTAGCTCCGCTAGATCTGTAGCGTGCTGAGCGGTAACCGGAAGTAACGCCAATATGGTCGTCACGTTACCTATTGGCGTCACTTCCAGTTACCGCTCCGCATGCTACAGATCTAGTGAAGCTAACTGGCCATCAGTTGAACTCGACTATTTTATATACAGTAAATAACTGTTTTTACTGTGCATCAAGCATATTATGAACATTTTCGGGCATCCGCCTGTCCTCAGAAATGTCTTTGTCCTGAGTGCTTGCCTTTGTGAAAACTTTTATTTATATATATATATATAATGTGTGTGTGTGTATGTATATGTATGTATATGTGTATATATATATATATATATATATATATATATATATATATATATATATATATAGGTAATAGAAAACGGCACTCGCTGGGTTTAAGGATAAGCAATAGAAGCTTTTATTTATGTGACGTGTGACGTTTCGGGGACAGCTCCCCTTCATCAGACCAACAATAAAATGTGACAAGCAAACATTTATACCCTCTAAGACCCTCCCCCATTGAACAGAAATTGCGCCAAAAACGGTTGTCAAGGCAACCATACACTGTTTACACCAAAATACATACACATCCAAATACAAGTTAATTAGTATCAGATACAATGTACCCAATCTATCCCAGAACATCCACCTCAATCTAAGTGAACATATAACATTAAAAAGTGCAAATTACAAGACAAAGTCATGGACATAACTTGCTGCTAGCACAGAGCAAAAAGAAAGAAAAAGGGAGAAATGGCATAGCAATGATAAAAGCATAGCAGTAATCTAAATATATGATATAAATATAAATATATACACATGCCAATTTGTAATGTGACCAGAGGAATATCAGTGCAGCAAATAGGAAATACAACATAATGTGCACTTAATCAATTGGAGAGTGAGACATACTGCATAAAGTAGGATCAAATAACCATGCAGGATGCGATAAACATGCTAATAATATTTGTAGCACTGAGGACAATGAAACAATGTTACACCTATATCCAGCATTAAGCATAATAAAGCAACATCAGTGTAGATTGCAGATATGCCTATCTCCCCCTAACACATCTATAACCCTGATCATACAGCAGAGCGCTATTCCCAAGAACGTACCGTATATGGTAACAGTCCAAAACAGCAGCACCGTGTGTCTAGAGGTGTGGATACAAATGCACTAACCAGAGCAACAGTGTGGGAGGGCTGTAAGTAGTTCTGTCACGCCAGCTGCTGTCAGTCAACGAGCCAGAGGTATCTGATAGGTCAGGGGGGGTGCGCCTCTATGTGGTTTGTAATAGGAGAAAAGATATATACTGTTCAACCATTAAACTCCCTAGTGGAACAGTGTCAGTACAACAGGCTGCAATCAATGGGAAAGATATACAGTTGCAGTGAATAGTTATTGGGAAAATGTAATACGTAGTCAGGGAAGGGACAAGTCAGTCTGTACAAAGTGTCAATGTAAGAACCACCATATAAGGTGTAGCCAGCAGATATATGTGAATAATGAGTAGACAGTCAGGCTGTAATGTATGCACATAATGAACACAATGAATAAGCTGAACACACAACGTACAGCGGAGCCATTTACAATAAGGAGTATGTGAGAGTCAGCATGCAAGAGAAGCACATTGCAAAAGGCGACAGGGGCAAAAAATATAGGATGTATTATAAAAGCTGTAGTGTGCATGCTGTACTAAATACCTATAAATCTGCGCGTATAAGTATATACAACAAGTCAAAGGCTACAATGAGTGGGGCCCAGAATAAGGCTAGTGGACTCATTCATAGGGGTATGGGACACTATGTCCCACTAAGTTCCAATTTGGCCTAATGTCATAATAAATGTGTACTTATACGTACATAGTAAGATCACTGCTATGAGCTAGCCACTACGATAAAGTTACCCAGCCTGGACAACAGCTAATGATAAACAGCAAAAAAACAGGCTTACAGTAACCAAAGTCTGTATGGTGTTCAAACATCCCAGGTAGGGGAGTATGTACCAACAGATATATGTAAAATAGAATAACATAAAATACAATAAAATAAAATGAAAGGGTCAAACATACTTATAGAAAGCAGTGCCAATCGTTACCCATATTCCCCACCGGGTCATCCCATTGTCTCCGCCAAGGGATCTTTACTCCAACCTCTGGCCACTTACGTGGACTCTTTACTACAGCCTTTTGTACTCAACATGCAATCATACCTACGGGATTCCCTGTCTCTTATTGACATACTCTCTCGGATGAATGACATTGAGCCTGATGACATTTTGGCTAGCATGGACATTACCAGCCTTTATACAATAATCCCACAAGAATCTGGTATCCAGATCATATCGCAATGCTTGAACAGATACCCCTACGTGGGTCCACCTCTGGAATTTATTGTGGAACTCCTGACCCTATGCTTAAAGTTGAACTACTTCAAATTTGAGAAAAGTTTCTATCTACAGCTGAACGGTACAGCCGTGGGCTCCAATATGGCTCCGGCATTTGCTAACTTATTTATGGAGCACATCGAAGAAAATATCTTTAAGGTATATAAACAGACACGAGTCCTGCACTACAAGAGGCACATTGATGATATTCTCATTATCTGGAGGGGCACTGAAGAATCCCTGATGAACTGGACCAACCACCTGAATGCACTGAATGAACCGGTAAAACTAAAGGTGTGTGCCAGCTGTCAACAAGTTGACTTCTTGGACCTCAGGATCTTCAAGGAGGGAGCGGCTCTGGGCACTACACTCTACAAAAAAGAAACTGACAGAAACTCTATCCTCCATGCCTCCAGCTGCCACCCACGGTCACTCATCATAGCGATACCAAAGACCCAAATGCTTCGGGTGGTACGCAACAACACTTCAGACGCACGTTGTCAACTACAACTTGATGAAATGGAACGCAAATTTGCTGCTAGAGGTTATGGTAAGGCCACGATTATGTCTTCCAGACTGGCAGCAACTGGTGGTACTGGAGAGACACCATTAGACAGAGAAGTACCTACTTCAAAACCTCCAAGGACCAACTTCATCACTACCTTTACCCCTAAAACTAGGGGACTGGGTACCATTCTCAAGGAACACTCGGAAATAGTGAGTACTTATATGACACTGCCCTATATTAAGCATGATCCACCGAGAATTGGATACAGAAGGGGCAGGAACTTGAGGGATATCCTAATGGTAACAGACCCAATTAGGAGCTACAGCACTGACAGTGTAACTGTCTCTACACTAGACTTGTGCATGGCCAAAAAAATTTGTTTCAGTTCGGATCGATTCGAATTCAGAAAAATTAAAATGAATTTGTTGCGGATTCCTTTCGGATTCATTCGGATTTGAATAAATTCAGCTGGATTTGGTTCGATTCGGAATTTCGGTATGTGTTAGGTGGGATGTGCTGTGTATTAAACTAGTATTATGTACTGTATATTAGGTGTAACCCATAGCAGAGTGATATAACCTAATATACTGTACAATACTAGTGTAATCCATGGCCATCCGAATGTACCGAATAAATCCGAACTAATTCGGATTTATTCAGTAGATTCTGTACTACCGTAATTCGGAAATTCGAATCGATCCGAATCTCTGAATTTAACAAATTCGTCTGAATTTCGATTCATTCCGAATCGAAACACACATGTCTACTCTACACAATTTCTTTCAAGTGCCCTAGCTGCACTACCTGCAACACTATGCTGCAGGGCAGCCACTGTAGACATCGCCATAACAACCAAAGGTATGCAATCAAACACCATCTTAACTGCACCACGAAGTTTGTCATATACATGCTGAACGGTATTTGTGGACTATTCTATATCGGCAAGACTGATGACGATATAAAAAAACATATGGCTAACCATAGAAGGCGGCAATTGACAAAGGGAAAAGCGACCAGCCAGTTGCTAGGCACTTCATGGAACAGGGACATACAGTCAAGGACCTCAGATTCATGCTCATCGACCATAAAATAAATACAGATAAATGTGAGGCTCTCCCTATAGCCATACCCAAGCATACTGCAAAACTTATAGAGGCGAACTTTGACTTTAAATGGGCTAAAGATGAAATCAAATATTTAGGGATAAATTTGACCACACAATCTATAAAACTTTATAAAGCAAATTGTATCCCATTATTCAAATCAATTCGAACAGACCTAAAGAAATGGAAGAAGCATAACTTCTCGTGGTACAGTAGATTGTCATCTATTAAAATGACTATACTCCCAAAAATGTTATACCTGTTTAGAACTTTACCGATCAAAATAGATAAAGCAGACATTCAAGCAATTCAATCAGATATGCGTAGATTTCTCAGAGAAGAAAAACATGCAAGGATACCATTTGGCACCTTAACAAGACATAGACAATTAGGGGGAGTTGGGGCTCCAAATTTATTAGATTATTATCAATCAAGCAGCAAGGCTAGCGAGCGCATCCTCACTAGTCCTACTCTTAGTAGGACTAGTGAGGATGTGATATGGCCAAAGCTAGAAGTGGCTATGGGAGGATATAACACACTGAAATATATTATATGGGATAAAGAAATACAATATATAGGACCTAGAAAAACCCGTTCACAATGGAGACAATAAAGCATATGGCAAAAGCAAGTAAAGAACAGAAATTGTTCCTTACTCACTCCTTGACTATGCCTCTCAAGTATATATTACCAGAGGACTTAAGATTACTGATAGACAAATGGGCAAACAAAGATCTATATAGAATAGCTGACTTTATAGACAATAACTGATTCTGACATTTAACCAACTTCAGCAAAAACGGAATCCCCTTTTGTGGAGTTACCTTTGATTACCTTGGTTTGTATATCTACAAATAACCTCTGCGCTGCATACATACCTGAGCACCCTACAGACTTCACAGGCTCGCACTATTCTAGAGAGTCTATGTGATGCCAAACAAAGACCAAAACTAGCTATTTCTCATTTATATTTTGCAATACAAGTGACAAAACACACATCGAAGGCTTCGAATATTTTACGTTGCGAAGAGGATATATCAATGGTAATGGAATTGGAAAAATGGGATAAAATGGTCTTTAATTCTATTAAAGGTTTACTTACTGCAAACTTGAGGAAAAATTGTATTAAAACCACATTCCAGTGGAATATGACACCAGTTAAAACTGCACACATGAAACAGGGAGGCTCCAGAGAGTGCTATAGAGGATGTTCAAACACAGGCACATTCTTTCACATGTGGTGGGAATGCCCTAAAGTACAATTACTATGGCACTCATTATCTAGACTTCTCACCAATATCTTGGGGGAATCACTGACTCTGACTCCAGCTCAAGCACTACTGAATGATAAACATCCAAAATTTAATAAGCATACAAACACCTTCATTAGAATTTTATGTACTGTCACACGTATAAATATAGCTAAATACTGGAAGACAGGAGCACCAAAGTGGCAGGAGGTATTAGGCAAAATTAAGGCTACATTCTCAATGTATGAAACAGCAGCGCATATCCAAGACACAATGGAAACCTTTAGTAACATATGGTACTACTGGATGTTATGGGGAAACAAAGGGTAGCTTACTGAACGATGGAGAGCAGAGACTGTATTAGGAGCAGAACTGGGGGGAGATCAGCCTCAACTAGAGGGATTTAGCTTATACAGGAATATTTTAAGGTGTGAGAAGGCATCTTTATAGGGTAAGCAATCTAAAAAGATTAAGCAACTAGAGGAACATGAACAGTGAATTTGTAAGACATTTTATTTGGATTGTTATGTTTTTGTTTGTTTTTTGTTCTCTTTTGTTTTGTTTTGTTTTTGTTATACTATGTTGCCATACTTTTGTTAAAATTTGAAACATTGGTGAAATACAAGCAAAACCATCTTTTGGGGATCTGGTCACAATAGACCAACTGTGTATTGTTGGAAGACAGCCACAGAAGGCTCATGGACAATGTTTTATACTTACACTTTGGTCGGACTGGTCTAACTTTCTCATTTACTTTAGGATAATATTTATGACCTATGTATCTACAAGATTATGATGTAATGTAAAAGATCACTAATAAGATATGGATATATATATTGCTTCAATTCTGTTATGTAACATGGCAAATGCTCAATAAATACCTATTTAATTTAAAAGGGCCTTTGTAGGGCACTGCCCTAAAGCTAACAGCTCTTTTGCATAATATTACAACCCCCTTGCCCCACAAACCCCCAAAATAAAAAAATTCTAACAAAAAAACAACTACCCATTGCCCTGAAATGGGCATTTGGATGGGCATTCAGCTCTTTTTCTGTCCATAATATTTTTTTTAAAAAACCTAATCTTAAATAAACAAACAAACAAAACACCCCAAAAAACTAAAAAAAAAACTAACACTAACCCCAAAATTGGTACTCACCAATGATGATGGGCAGCGCTCCATATTCATCCCAGTGGCGCTCCATATTCATCCATCATGGGCCCATCTTCTTGTCGGCCGCGGTACATCTATCTTCATCCAGATGGTGGCATCTTCAGCCAGGCAACACGGAGGTCCCCTTCATGTGGTCTCCAGCTTCACACTGAAGAATGAATACAAAGAACCCTTTTGTTTTGTTTTGTTTTTGTTATACTATGTTGCCATACTTTTGTTAAAATTTGAAACATTGGTGAAATACAAGCAAAAATGCAGTGTAGGGCTTAGTATAAGCCTGGAGCAGTCTAAGGGTTAAGGCTGTAGGAGAGTGGGTTAGAAGAGAGAGGGAAGGTGCTGGGTGCAACATTGTTGCAATTTAGGGTAGGCCCCTCCTTACCAGTAGATAAGCCGAGTTCCCCCCTTGCAACTTCCTCTTCTTCTCCGGATCCTGGCTGAAGCAGTTTTTCTTAGCAGTTCTGTCATCACCAGTGCAGCTATGCATCGTTCCAGGCGTTCTACTCTGCCTCCTAGACGTTACCATTCGGAGCAGGAACCTCCTGGACCTGCAAAAGAAAAAATAAAGATAAGTGTTCCATCTGTTACTGAGGATGATTTAGATATCATTCCCCCAACTCAATATACTACTGTTGTGTCAGCCCAGGTTCATAATGTGGAAGAGCAGGGACCTATTGATATGGAGTTAGCTCAGGAATCCCCCAGACCGCAAGCATTGCAGACCCAGCAGGTTAATTTACCCCTTGATAGTGTACAGGCCTCATTTCTTAGTGCAGTACCCCCTGCTGCTATGTCAGCAGTTTCTGACCTGTTAAAAAACATAATATCTGCAATGGCTGCAGCCTCCCCAGGGCCCAGCGTGACACCAGTTGTTCTCCCTCCTGATCCTTCTAGTCAGGATCAGGATCCTGCTTTATCCACCCCCAGCAGGCATCGCCCTTTCACACCTCTCATTGAGGCACCACACGTGGCAACACGCGGTCCCCAGCCCGGCCGGGACATGGCCTCTGTAACTGCCCCTCAACCCGCAACACCCGGTCCACTTGCCCACAGGCGCACCATACCCGAGGCCCATGCTACCCCAGGGCCTATGCTGGACTCCCCAGGGCCTAGCGATCTCCTTCGCCAGCCACGTGGTCTGGGGCCGACTTCCGGTGTCAACGCCATGTTAGTGACGTCACCGGAAGCGGCCATCGGCACTTCCGGCTTGGCAGACTCCCGCGCGGTCGCAAGGACATCGGCTCCCGGGGCAACGCCACTTGCAGGTGAGCACCGAGAGCCGTCCTTGGCCGTTGGCGGGTTATCAGTGGGGGGTCGGAGGGGCCTTAGCAGCGCAAGCAAACAGCGCAAGCGACCAGCACATTTGAACGTTAATCCTCAGGGGCATCAAAGGGGTCGCTCCATCATAAGAGGTAGTACCAGGCAGATAGCCAGTAATACGGGTAGGGGGGCACGCAGTGTTAACCCTTCCAGAGCAATGAGGCCATTACAGTTTTTACAAATGGGAGATAACGCAAATGCCGTTCAGCAGGCCGCTCCCGATATTGTTAACCCACACAGGGCTGATAGTGGTTTAGTTCAAGCGGCCGCTCAGCCGCAGGATATTGTCATTAATACACAAATGTCTGATAATAGTCTGCATGTGACTCAAGGCAATGATCGCAGTATGCATGTGAATCAGAGCATTGAGTATCATTTAGCGTCTCATCATTTACCATCCCCCATTGGTGTGAATGCGGTTTTGCATGGTGTGAATGTACAAGCAGCAACTCAGGGACATAATACACCCCTGGTTGGCATGCATAATGCAAGTGTGCAATCTTTAGGCCAGGTACAACATCCCATTATGACAGGCATACATGGAGTACAAGCCCTTGCTCAGGGTCTCCACTCCCCCATTGCAGCCACGCAGGGCGCTCATGCACACTCATTAAGCCATGCACAATCAATAAGCCAGGCTAGCCATAACCCTATTGTAGACCAGCAGGGTGTGAATGCACAGACATCTGCGAATGGACAGTCAGCGAGTCAGGGATTTCATACACCTATGGTGATGTCTCAAATAATACTAAGTTTGCAAACACGCTTCATATAGCTCATCCACCCCTTGCTACTGATAATCCAGACACATCCATTGGGCAAAGTGCTCGCAAAATTCTATCTCTTTTGCAGGGAGCAATTGGATCACAAAGTGCAGCAAAAACACGGACCACCACTGCCACAGTCATGAGTGGGGCACATGCAGGAGTAGCAGGCAGCATTACAGCAGGAGCAGCAGCCACCACTTCCACTGCACAGCAAGGGTCTTCAGGAGTCGCCCTCCAAAATCAGCAAGCAGGCCAGCCCGTTACCAGCATGGGTCAGGGACCTCCTGCCATTAGTCACGGTGAGAATGCTTTATTTACACACAATGACCATTCTTCCTCTGACTCATCCTCCTCTGACTCAGGGTCTGAGACTGACTCTTCCTTGGGTTTACAGGGGTCAGGTCAGAAGAAAATGTTTAGAATGATTAAGAAAATTTTAAAGAGGGGGGTCGCGCCAGATAATAAGCAGGACAGCGCTAGTAACACCGCCCCGCAAAACCCATCTACCTCTACAGAGGTGCCAGCTGAACCTCTCCCTACCAGGGCCATCTCTGAAAGGCGAGCAGCCCTTTATGGGGACGCAAGCCCAGGAAAAATATACTCATTGCATAGACACCTGCGCAAAAAGGTGGTCAGTAGGATTCACCGTGGAAAATATGTTAATATATTTGACCTTTCGGTGGAGGCGTATAGGCAGAGAGAGAGGAGTGCTGAGGGAACAGGGCCTAAAAAATTTAAACGCCCAGACACTTTTGATGAGTGGCTCCAGTGCTTCAGAGTTTTTTCCTCCTGTTATATCGAAAAGTACCCCTCCCAGAGTTTGCCTATCCTAAAATACACGGACACTATTCACTGGATTCAGCGTAATCACAGTGAAGGTGTGTGGAGGGAATATGATGCTGAGTTCAGGAGGAAAATGGCAGGAAATCCTTCCCTGACTTTTGACTCTACTGACAACCAGTTGTGGCAGCGGATGGACCCAAAAGGGGGCGCACCCGCTGCTGTAACTTCAACTCAGCAATCAGCGCAGCAGTCCTTTCGCAACACTAGAAGCAGGAAACGGGGGGGAACTTGCTGGCCCTTCCAGGATAAAAAATGTGACAAGGGTAGCGCCTGCACCTTCAGACACGTCTGCAGGTACTGCTCCGGTCCACACCCTGGCAGTGACTGCATCAAACGTAGGGACCATACCAATAAGCCCCCTTCAGCAAGCTTGGGCCAGAAAGGCGGAAACGCCAGTTAAGGTACATGCGATGGCACCCTGGTTGTGGGCTTACCCAGACCAGGCTGCGGCACGTATGTTATGGGAGGGTTTTTCATTTGGTTTTCATATCCCCACAGTTAGGCAAATCAGGGGTAAGAAATTTAATAGGAACCTTATTTCAGCATACCAACACCCCGAAGTAGTGAGGGATAAAATTAATAAAGAAGTGGCTTTAGGGCGAATGGCTGGCCCCTTTGCTGCCCCACCTTTACCTGATTTGGTCATTTCCCCGTTGGGGGATGGTTCCCAAGAAAGATCCGGGGAAGTTTCGCCTCATTCAGCACCTGTCGTACCCAAAAGGTAGCTCAGTCAATGATGCCATTGACCCCCAACTCAGCTCAGTGCGCTATCAATCCTTTGATAGCGCACTAGACCTGGTCAGGAGGGCGGGTCATGGTGCTCTATTGGCGAAACTAGACATTGAGTCGGCATTTAGGCTTCTTCCACTCCACCCTTCAGTTTTCCATCTAATGGGTTGTAAGTTTGCAGGTGTGTACTACGTGGATCGCTGCCTGCCCATGGGCTGCTCTTTGTCATGCGCTTTGTTTGAAGCGTTCAGCAGTTTCCTTCATTGGGTCGTAGCTTCAGAAGTGGGCAGCGATCCCATAGCACACTACCTGGACGATTTTCTCATTGTGGGGAGAGCAGGCTCCGATGATTGTTTATCCACAATGAACATCATGCGCAGCGTCATGAGGCATTTTGGGGTGCCCCTGGCAGAGGACAAAACGCAAGGCCCCGCGTCCTGTTTAGTTTTCCTGGGAATCGAAATCGATACCCAGGCTAGGCTCTGTAGGTTGCCACCTGATAAAGTTCAGAGCATGCTTGAGGCGGTCAGAGCGGCAGTCTCTAATGCAGTTATTTCCCTGAAACAGTTACAATCTCTGTTAGGTTTGCTTAATTTCGCATGCAGAGTTATCCCCATGGGTCGGGTTTTTAACCGTAGACTGGAAAGACAGCTTAGTGGTAGGTCGAACCCGAAGTCAAAGATAACCCTAGGGAGTGAATTGCTAGCTGACCTAGTAGTCTGGGAACAATTTCTCACGCGATTTAACGGGATTCGGGTCTGGCGTACCCCTCCCATGTCTAGCCAGTTACTGCACCTTTTCACTGACGCAGCTGGATCGCACGGTTACGGGGCCTATTTCCAGGGAGAGTGGAGCGCGGAGCCCTGGCCGGAGTCCTGGGCCCCAGCGGGCCTTACTCGCAACCTAACTCTCCTGGAGCTATTCCCCGTGGTCTTGGCGGTCGAGCTGTGGGGTGAGAAGTTGGCGAACGGGACTGTTGTGTTCTGGACAGACAACATCAGTGTGGTTTTTGCGATCAATAAATTGTCAGCCACCTCAGCAAAGGTCATTACCTTGCTGCGCCACCTGGTGTTGCGCTGTCTGGACCTTAACATCCAGTTCCAGGCCCGTCATGTCCCGGGCGTTAACAATGTTGTAGCTGACGCCCTGTCACGATTCGAATGGGTGACATTTCGCCAGTTAGCCCCCAAAGCTGCAGCCGTGGGTTTACGCTGTCCTGATTTCCTTTGGCAGCTCGTCCTTCCTGGATAGCCTTGCTTCCGTTGGTCCGCTCCTCCTTAGCACCATCCACTTGGCACGCCTATGCCCGCATGTGGTCTGAATGGGACAATTTCTGTGCGTCCAGGGGAGCCGATGCTGCTCAGGGGTCTAGGGACACCTTACATGATTGGCTGGTGAGTTTGCATGCCTCTGGGGTCCGTCAGGGGGCAATACAATCCAAATTGGCCGCCCTCTCATTTTTCTATAGGGCATTAGCCATTCCTGACCCAACCAATTCCTTTTTTATTAGACAGGTGATCAAGGGTTGGGGCAGATCGCAGCAGCGAAAAATAGACACGCGCGAACCCATCACCCGCGAGCGCCTGGAGCGATTGCTCTTGGCGCTCGACGTGGTCTGTAGATCAGATTTTGAAGCTCTACTCTTCAAAACTAAGTTTAATCTGGCCTTTGCCGCCGCTCTTAGAGTTAGTGAGGTAGTAGCACCCTCCAAGCAGGCGTCAGGGGCAGGTATACAACTGCAGCATATTAGAGCTGCCCCTGATTCCTTACTTCTTTTCCTTCCGCGATCAAAGACAGATCAGGAGGGAAAGGGAACCTGGATCCCCGTTCACCCTCAGGTGAACAGCGCATGCTGCCCGGTTAACTGCGTTAACCTTTACCTGGCTCAAAGGCCGCCTGGCCCGGGTGAATTTCTGGTCCACGCGGACGGCAGATCCCTTTCCAAATTTCAGTTCGGTAGGGTCCTAAAATTGGCGGCAGTCCAGGCGGGGCTGGACGCTAGCAGACTGGCCCCGCACTCTTTTCGCATAGGGTCCGCGACTAACGCAGTGCAAGCGGGCTCCTCGAGCGAGGACATAAAACGTATTGGGCGTTGGCGGTCCAATTGTTTCAGAACCTATGTCCGTCCAATTGTTTAATGTTAGATGTTAATTCAGGATACTAAAATGTTTGTCTCCACAGGCACTACCCCCGGAGTGAAGCGAATCTGGATTGTGGGCCACTCCTTTGTCCACTGGGCCTCCCTACGCTGTGCGTCCCTCCCAATTGGCCAATCCCTAGGCTTCCCTCCCAACAAGGCATCCGTTAGGTGGTTGGGTGATAGGGGGATGTGCTGGCCCCAATTAGCAGGAACCATATCTGAGGCCCTGGTACGCTGGGGGAAGCCTCACATTCTTATTCTTCACCTAGGGGGTAACGATGTGGGGGCCATACCAGTTTTACAGTTGATCAAGGTTATGCAGGCAGACATTGGGTGGCTAAGAGTACGCATCCCGGGGGTCATGATAGGGTGGTCCCATATAATACCCCGTCTCCACTGGAGGCATATGTCGGCCCATACGGCGGCATACCGGGTTAGGAAGAAGATCAATTCGTCTTTAGCGAAAACCGTCACTGGGTCAGGTGGCTTCGTGGTACGGCACGAAGCCATTTCGGCTGATAGAACCGAGCTGTATAGAAGGCATAAAGTTCACCTTTCAGATGTGGGGCTGGATTTATTCATAGGGGACATTCAGAGAGCTCTGTTACCCCTCCTGTAAATCGGGTTGTGGGTTGGCGGCAAGGGTACCATTAAAATGCTTCCTTGTGGCGGGAGATCCTCGGTCCGGTTGCGCAGGAGAAGGTCGCTAGGGGTGAGTGATGACCAGACTTCCGGGGAGGAGGGGAGGCCCTCACGTGCACGTGACGGTAACCCTCCTTCCTCCCTTTTGAGGGATGGTCACGTGATCTCTGCAACCCCTCAGCGTCATTTCCTTAGGGCAGAGACCCCTCTGCTGCTGTTCCCGTTGGGCCGGTGATCTCCTTGCTGTTCTGGGTTAGCTGATCTCTATGCCGCCATATATTTTCAGTTCTATCAGTTCTATCTAGTTTGTTAGGTTAATAAAATGTTATGGCCTGTGACGGTCACAAAATTTTCCCATAAAAAGTTTGTCTGTCGTTATTTCGCACTACATTCTCATGTACATGGTTATTTAATTAAGTTATGTTAAATCCTCTCCTCTGTGAAGAAGGATCCGGTAAGCATTTAATCCCTTAATGCAGTGTAGGGCTTAGTATAAGCCTGGAGCAGTCTAAGGGTTAAGGCTGTAGGAGAGTGGGTTAGAAGAGAGAGGGAAGGTGCTGGGTGCAACATTGTTGCAATTTAGGGTAGGCCCCTCCTTACCAGTAGATAAGCCGAGTTCCCCCCTTGCAACTTCCTCTTCTTCTCCGGATCCTGGCTGAAGCAGTTTTTCCCCTCCCTCCCTTCCCCTTTGTAATGAGTTAATGATGTTGTATTTTGACGGCACCTTAATGGCAGGGCTATGGCTACTCACCCTAGGCCCAATAAGCCATTACTGTAGGATATGGATCTCCTCTCCCTATTATGCGGTTTACACGGCTTGGTAACAGGGAATCCTTATCTTAGGTGGAAGATCTTCTTTCACCCTGGCGGCGGGAGATCCTCGGTCCGGTTGCGCAGGAGAAGGTCGCTAGGGGTGAGTGATGACCAGACTTCCGGGGAGGAGGGTAGGCCCTCACGTGCACGTGACGGTAACCCTCCTTCCTCCCTTTTGAGGGATGGTCACGTGATCTCTGCAACCCCTCAGCGTCATCTCCTTAGGGCAGAGACCCCTCTGCTGCTGTTCCCGTTGGGCCGGTGATCTCCTTGCTGTTCTGGGTTAGCTGATCTCTATGCCGCCATATATTTTCAGTTCTATCAGTTCTATCTAGTTTGTTAGGTTAATAAAATTTTATGGCCTGTGACGGTCACAAAATTTTCCCATAAAAAGTTTGTCTGTCGTTATTTCGCACTACATTCTCATGTACATAGTTATTTAATTAAGTTATGTTAAATCCTCTCCTCTGTGAAGAAGGATCCGGTAAGCATTTAATCCCTTACCATCTTTTGGGGATCTGGTCACAATAGACCAACTGTGTATTGTTGGAAGACAGCCACAGAAGGCTCATGGACAATGTTTTATACTTACACTTTGGTCGGACTGGTCTAACTTTCTCATTTACTTTAGGATAATATTTATGACCTATGTATCTACAAGATTATGATGTAATGTAAAAGATCACTAATAAGATATGGATATATATATTGCTTCAATTCTGTTATGTAACATGGCAAATGCTCAATAAATACCTATTTAATTTAAAAGGGCCTTTGTAGGGCACTGCCCTAAAGCTAACAGCTCTTTTGCATAATATTACAACCCCCTTGCCCCACAAACCCCCAAAATAAAAAAATTCTAACAAAAAAACAACTACCCATTGCCCTGAAATGGGCATTTGGATGGGCATTCAGCTCTTTTTCTGTCCATAATATTTTTTTTAAAAAACCTAATCTTAAATAAACAAACAAACAAAACACCCCAAAAAACTAAAAAAAAAACTAACACTAACCCCAAAATTGGTACTCACCAATGATGATGGGCAGCGCTCCATATTCATCCCAGTGGCGCTCCATATTCATCCATCATGGGCCCATCTTCTTGTCGGCCGCGGTACATCTATCTTCATCCAGATGGTGGCATCTTCAGCCAGGCAACACGGAGGTCCCCTTCATGTGGTCTCCAGCTTCACACTGAAGAATGAATACAAAGAACCCCTTTTATATAGGGTACTCTTGCATTCCTATTGGCTGATTTGATTGTTCAAATTAAAAATAACCATTAGGATGAAAGGAAAAAGCTTTATAAAAGGGGTACCTTGCATTTAATCCTCAGTGTGTGGCTGGAGACAGCATGAAGAGGACCTCTGTGGCACCTGGCTGAAGATGAGGACCTACGTCACCATCGCTGATGACCTCGCTGCCGCCACTGTGATGAAGATAGAACATTGCAAAGTAGAACATTGACAGGACCTTCAATGGATGAAGATGGAGCGCCGCCCATCATCATTGGCGAGTACCAATTTTAGGGTTAGTGTTAGGTTTTTTTTCTTTTGTTTGGGGTGGGTTTGTTTTTTAAAATGATGGGGTTTTTTTTTTTTTTTTATGGGCAGGAAAAGAGCTGAATGCCCTTTTCAGGGCAATGGGTAGTTGTTTTTTTTTAATTAGGATGTTTTTTGGGGGGGTTGTAATATTAGGGGTAATTGTTTTATTTTATGCAAAACAGCTGTTAGTTTTAGGGCAATGCCCTACAAAAGGCCTTTTTAAGGGATATTGGTAGTTTATTTGTAGAATAGGGTTTTTTTTAATTTTGGGGTGTTTTTTTGGGGGGGGGGGTATTAGAATAGGATTATTTCTGGTAATTTAGTTTGTTATTTTTTGTAGGTTTTGTTATTTTTTGTAATGGTAGTTTTTAGTGTGCGTAAATGTTAGTTTTTTTTGTAAAGGGTAGGGTTTTTTTGTGTTGTTGTTAGCTTTTTTGTAATGTTATGGTTTTTTTAGGGTAAGCTTAGGTTTAAATTTTATTTTACAGGTAAGTTTTTATTTATTTTAATTTTGGATAGTTTTAATTTATGGGTATTTTAATTGGGGTTAAGTTAGGGGGTGTTAGGTTAGGCCGTTTACTTATTACCGATGAGAATCCAAGGAAAGGATTCTCATCGGTGTTTGGCCTACTTGCCAGAGAGCTGCCAACTTCACCATCTTATACTTAGAGACTGACTTTGATTTTTGTAATTTACACCCGTTGGGACTTATTTCAATAATTGTGGTGTTGTGTTTTAATCAATTGTATTTGTATTACCTGTGTACCCGGTTCTTGTGGTTAAAAAGTGATACACACTTATACCTCTAGGGTCCATTGTTAGGGCACCCCCATGAGTATTTGAGTGACACAGTTGTACTTGTGACTCTCTTCTACTTTGGTTTACTTATTAGTTTATTAATGAGAGATGTGGGGGGTGGCAGTTTAGGGGTTAATAATTTATTTTTATAGTTTGCGATGTGGTGGATGGCAATTTAGGGGTTAATAATTTATTTTGATAGTTTGCAATGTGGGAGAATGGCGGTTTGGGGGTTAACAATTAATTAAGACAGTTTGCGATGTGGGGGGATGGCGGTTCAGGGGTTAATAGTTTTATTTAGTGTTTGCTATGTGGGGGGATGGCGGATTAGGGGTTATTAAACTAATTGCTTATGGTGCTTTTCACTTTTTTTGTCGTTTTCGCGAGTAGGGTGTTAGGTTTTTTCCTCCATTAATTTCTATGGGAGAACACATGCATGTGCACTCCATAACTCCGCTAGCGATGTCTGCGATTCACCGGCTACCGCTAGTGAAAAAACATATTTTTTTCAACTTGTAATCCCAGCGAGAATCACAAAAACTCATATCGCTAGTGGTGTTTTCGCTAACTGTAAATCAGGCCCTTTATGTTTTTGCTTTGGCAGAAGCAGCTTTTGGTAGAAAGGTCCTTCAGGCAGTTGTCTCGGTTTGATAATTGTGCCTATATATTGAGTTTGTCATAAAAGACATTATTTTGGGTTTTGGATTTAATTTCTCAGCGAAAAAAAACTCTTTATTTTAATCCCTCCCTTTATTGTTACTCGTGGACTTCCACATTTTGGGTATTTTATCTCATACATTACAGCTTGTGGACTCTCGACACCTATATGAAAGGAAACATCATTTAAATCTTACCTGATAAATTCATTTCTTTCATGGTGGTGAGAGTCTATAAGGCCCCACCCGTTTCAGGTTGTTTTTTGTATAAGCACATCTTTTTTCCTGCCCCTCATTTTTAAACTTTTACTCCTTCTTACCACCTCACCTCTTGACTTTATACCAGACTGAGGTATGAATGAGGTGGGAGGGGTTTTATAGGCTTTTGAGGTTTGGGAAACTTTGCCTCCTCCTGGTGGGAATGAATATCCCATACGAAACAGCTCGTGGACTCTCACCACCATGAAATACATTTATTTATCAGGTATAATATAAATTATGGGTTTTTTTGGCTTCCACACCTCCCTGCAATTACTTGATTCAACCACTGAGTGTCACTATTTCTCACTACAGGTCCTGTCAATGTTCTACTTTGCATATTATACACATAGCCTTTATTATTTACACATTTTTTCTAGGCATAATTATTATTTAATATTATACGTATGTGTATTTATATGTGTGTGTATATGTATGTATAATTCCAGGTGCACTCACTAATCCCATATTACAACAGCCAGAGAATAAAGAATATTCTAGAGAATAAAACGCTGAATATTCTAGAGAATAAAACGAGAATCAATCACTCTTTCTGTGATTATTCCATAAATCAAACTTCCTCAAGAGGTAGTAGCAACAAACACTGTGGGGGACTTTAAAAATGCATGGGACAAGCATAAGGCTATCCTACAAACTAGATAAGTTTATACTGTTAGGTAAGGTCGGGCAGACTTGCTGGGCCTATGGCTCTTATCTGCCGTCAATATCTATGTTTCTATGTTTCTATGATAAACTACTTCCATTTGCACAATTAGATCAGACTTCACAATATCCCAATTCTTTCGGACAGACTGCTCCAACACTTTGTGTAGGGGGGTAAATGTTGTGATGAGATTAATTTTATTGGTAGTATCCTTCTCAATATTCTTCTTATATAGAAGTGCTCTTTGATCATATTGTGACACTTTCTCCTGTGCTCTATTAATGTCCAGTGTTCTGTAGCCCCGCTCCTTGAGTTTCATCTTCATATCATCTTCTTGTGTAGCTCTAGTATTAATGAATGTATTATTACGTGCAACTCGCATGAGCTGTGAAGAAATGACACTCCTCTTCTGATGTTCAGGGTGAAAACTAGTTGATAAAAAAAAGAATTTGTATCAGTAGGTTTGGAATATAATGAAGTGGCAAATCTGAAACCTTCCCCATATGTATAGTTTATGATATTAAGATCCAAAAATGGTATGGTATCTGTGCTGTACTCATATTTAAAACGTATTGGTGATTCCAACTTATTAAGGGTATCCATCCAATTCACTAATGAATCCACTGTACTCCTCCAAACCAAAAACACGTCGTCTATGTTCCTAACATAAAATTTTATGTTAGGAACAGACAAAGTCCTCATGATGAAGGTTTTGTGCCAAAGCCTATATAGGTTGGCATATGCGGGATGATTAGGCTAAGAGTAAGGCTACGGCCGAAACGCGTAAGCCAGTTACAAGCAGGGACTGATTGCTCCTGTTTTCACATTGTCTTCCATGTTATGCCGGTTTTGCTACACTGGCGATTTTAAATTATGGATTAATAAAGCATATGGACTTTTAACTATAAGCACTGGATTCCTGTTCCTTTTTTCTACTTTGTCTACTTTGCCGGTTGTTCACTTAAGGAATCTATAAGTGCCGGAGCATTCTTCCAGGGGACCCGATAACCAATAGGAGGTGGGGGTGTGAGCACAGGAGTGCGTGTCACATGACCGGATACATGGACAACGGCCAATGGTAAGCCACAGGGAGCGTGGGCGTATCGACAAACAGGCACACAAACGATTTGTGAACACCTGAGAAGAGAGGTTTTTGCCCAGGACCGCCGTATATGCCGCTCCCTTCAGTGTGGATTCATCAACAGTCCAGCGCAGCAAGGATCTACATCTGTGAGTACTGCTTTTTTGCTTTACTATTTGTTTTCGGGATGAAGAGGTACTGAGTGGGATTGAAAGTTTTGCCCTCCTTTGCATCAAGGCTGTTTTATAGAGCGGATCTTGCAAACCGTGTGCCATACAAGCTCCATATTCCTTTATGTGCTAAGATATTCCTTGAGACCTGACTTAAGGCAATAGAATTTGGTACAAACCTGCTCATATTGTGCACCAACGTTACACTGCACAGATTCAGGATCAAGTGTGCATGGCCTAACTTAGGCTGTTCAGTGTCTCAAACGTGAAGTTGAGCACACCAGACCCCCTCCCCACCTTTTTGAGTGTCCCCAGGGTTGGTACCCCATATTAACTGCACCATTTATTTTGCTAAGGGGTACGATAGGCCCACAGCACACTCTAGGGATTACCTTTCCCTTTTCACAATTTTTTGGCATATGCGGGAGCCATATTCGAAGCCATAGCAGTCCCTGCTATTTGTAGAAAAAATTATTTCTCAAATGTAAAATAATTCTTTTCCAAACAAAAAGTTAACAATTCAAGCAGGAACTCAATGGGGGGGTCCTGCATATGCCAACGATAAACTTAACATGGATCTGACAGCCTGCACACCTCCTACATGAGGAATCACGGTGTACAGGCTGTCATCATCCATGGTTACAAGCAAATCACCATATTCCAACCACTCTAGATCGACTAGTCTCTTAATCAAAGAGGGTGAGTCCAAAAGATGTGAAAATGCTTGCTTCATGCAAGCAGAACATATGGCTGCTAGCCTCAGAACTATGCTAACTGATTACATGCCACCACCGAATAGAGGTGGGGATAGGCACAGGAAGCTCCTGCAGGTTGAGGCTTCATGGATTTATCATTTAGGTACTGTAGCCCCCAGAGGTTTGAATGCACAGCTGGACTATAACGTGTTCTTGTAGCTGGATTATTCTTTGACTGTTTGTTCTAGGTCTTATCTATCACAACTATAATAATAGAGTGTTACCTCTGATACTAATGTCTACTGCCCGACTAAAAGTATGTTTATATTTTTTGGGGCGATTTCAATTATTGAGTGTTTAATCCACCTATGTTTTGTTTCTACCATACTACGATGAACTTGAAGGGGAATTTGGTACTACTGTTGTGTGTACGTTTTAACTATAAAGTAGCGTAATCTGAATTGTAGGGATGTATCCAAGTGTTCTCTATCAAACACAAACACCCGTCCCTATTAAAGGGACAGTCAAGTATAAATTAAACTTTCATTATTCAGATAGGACTTTTAATTTTAATCGACTTTCAAATTTACTTTTATCATCAAATTTGCTTTTTTCTCTTGGTATTCTTAGTTTAAACTAAACATAGGCAGGCTCATATGCTAATTTCTAAGCCTTTGAGGGCTGCCTCTTATCACAGGCTTTTTAAATCTCTTTTCAACACAAAGAGACAGAAAGTACACGTGGGCCATATAGATAACACTGTGTTCAGGCACAGAAAGTTATTTAAAGGGACACTAAACACATGCTTAAAATCCTTAAATCTTGCTCCTTCTAATCAATCAAAATCAAGTTAGCATGAATGTCTATGCCAACTTGTCATCTTACCCCAAATTGTTAAAAAAAAAGTGTTTTCAATAACAATGGTATACCTGTGCTCTATGGGTGTATGCATGCCGCCATATTGTGACGTGCGTTACACACAGGTACACCAGTCACATGACACGCACGCATAGTGTTCTATTATGTATTTGCTGCTTACTTAGAAGGAATCACATCTGCAGCACACGCTCACTGCTGTAATGCATACAACAGCAGCACATGTGATTCTTGCAGAGCGTGTGCTGCAGTGTTTGTGGAGATAATGTTTAAAATGTGACAACACAGCAATACATAAGTTAGTAAATGCACGGCGTCATGAACAGTGTAGCACTATTCAAAACATATCTATATTAAAGCTATTTATACCGGTGTGTATTTAGTACCATGGGAAAGTAAATAACATATAGCATGATGCTACAGCGATTCTATATATTGTAACGTGATAAGGATTGTGAAAGCCAGAACTGTAAATCAGGGGGGAGGGGAGCGGACTGTCTCATGCGAGAAAAGGCCACACAGGGATTAATTACACCGGATCCTACTGCCCTGTATATCTGTACACACTGGATTAAGCCTGGTGACCCTGGTGTAAATGTTAGCCAGGAGCTCACTGCAATGTACAAGTCCCCATTCAGTGCCCGAGATCACCTTGACTCCCAGGATTCGCGCACACATACATCCGGCGGTGACATGATGATGGCTGGTGTAGTCTGAAGGGGAGCAAACGATACGAACAAAACAGGACAGAGAGATCACACAGAGCAGTTGTAATCGGCTAAGCTGACGGTGCCTGAAAGGCTGACTGTGCCTGAAAGGCCGGAGCCGGGACAAGGTTGAAAAGAATGTCACTCCACACACTAATGTCACTCCACAAGCCCGCTAACAAAAGGCAGTCTAGTCTGTCACTGCCGGCTTGTGGAGTGACATTAGTGTGTGGAGTGACATTAATTTTGTTGACCAAGAGGCGTGGTTCACGACTTCCTTTTCAACCTTGTCCCGGCTTTCAGGCACCGTCAGCTTAGCCGATTACAACTGCTCT
>NC_069499.1:645070327-645170327 GCF_027579735.1 Bombina bombina | reverse complement strand
GGCAAAACATCCCAGACAACAGAACTTTAATCCCTCTAACTTTCCCATGATTCCCAGTCATTTGTTTGCCTCCAGCATGGAGGATGGTGAAACTTGAAGTGCTTATCTACACATCGATTGAAAGGGGTTCTCAAACGTATGTGAGGCCTGATATCCCCCTCAGAGAGTCGGGAATAGTAAAGAGGGTTGTAAAGGGGTATATTGGCAATGAGAGCAAATTTCTTGTCGGAGTTTGTCACTTGTCTGCCACAGGTCCTGCAGCCTCCTCCTGTTGGCCTCATCAGAGTACTCTTTCCTTAGATCCTGTGTCAGGGCAAACTACACAAGAGTGGCTCTTCTACTGGAAGCAGGTCCCCTGTGCTGACAGGTAAGAAGGTGCTTGCACTCGCATAGCTTGCAGGCTATTAGCATGAACATGTCAAATGATTCACATAGCCTAGGACTCCTGACCGGCTCTATCTCAGCGCAAAAATCAGTTAATTTATTCAGTAACAAAATAAAAAAAATTACAAAGCAGTGTTAAAAATTGTCAGTGATCCCATTCAGGGGTAGACTCATGGATGACAGGTGCAGATCATTAAATAAGCTCATTTTTGAGTGAGTATTACATTTTGAAAATGCAGTTGAAGTTTGTGTTCCCTGTTCATTATTTGAATGTTATGTTTTTTGGAGCCGTATAGACATTTAATTAGCAGCTCGCTACTGCTAGAGTTTGTTGTTGCTGTCACATAGCCTGGAGACATAGTTACATACACCAGATAACACTACATACAGTTTTAGGCACTTTTACACATTTACAGTAAATGTGAGGTTAAATTAGTTTCTGGTAATTAGTACATACCAGAGCTCTGCTCCTCATTTTCAGCAGTCTCTCAGTTGGTCAGGAACATTTCTGAAGCGTTGGAGCTAATTTCCAGAAGCTTCTGTGCAGAGCTCAGGGAGTTAACTTTTTCCCACCAAAACTGTGCTCTGTTTTCTCATTTCCCTCACAGACGGTGGCCATCTTTGATGACACATTGCAATTTCTCCTCAGAGCCTTAGAGTGGTAATAAGCACACTTAATAACTAGAGTTTTGTATGAATTTATATTTATTTAACCCTTTATTGACCCAAACTGTCATTTTATAAGTACAATTTTATTCTCTTAAAGAGGCAGTACCCAACTTTTTCTGATTGCCTCACAGGGACTTCAGTCTTACATTTTGACAATATATGTGTTCCGCTGAGAGTGTTAACCCTTTCTGTGCCTGTTATACTGTATTTCTGTGCTAGTATCTAATTTAAAGGGCCACTGTAAGTAAATATTTTCTATGCCTGTTACTAACTAACTACCCCAAATACGCTTTTTATCAATAGCATTTCATTAACATATCTCTACCGTATATCAGAAATCTTGTCTGCAAATTTAATTGTTTTCCAAACCCACTCCGTGGGTATCCTTTGCTCTGTACCAATACGTTTACAATACCTAGGTTTCAAAATGGCGCTTTAAACACAAAGTTATTGGTTTAAGTATTTTGAACATGCAGTGCTGAAAATAGTGGGCAGGATAACGTGACATCATCGGCGAATAAAAGATATAACTTTTAGAACGTTATCAAACTTCGTTTTGGAGAAAATATAGGTCAGTAGGTTTTAATTAATGTTTATTAACTTTAATATGTTAGTTGTTTAGCTTAAAAATTATAACAGAAAGTAATCCTTTAAGATACTTGCCTGCCATTACTGTTCTAAATCATTATGGAGCAAACTGGGGCAGCTAAAGTATTATAACTTGACACTGATCCCTTAGAAGAGCAGTCTAGTGACAATTTAACCCCTTCTTATATGGGTTTGCTATATAAGGAAGTGTTGGTCTGACCCCCTACTCAGCTTTGCTGAGTCTGTGTCTATTGCTAGACAGGGTCATGCAGCATTGCATTTGCAGCAGAGTACTCAGGGATTTGTTACCCACAAGGGTCATCCCCTGGACAGTGGTGGATCGGGGGGGGGGGGTAATAGGGTAATTGCCCCTCCCAACAGCTAGGACCATGTGTGTTACTATAAGGCAGACGTGTAGCTGGTTTTCTTCTGCACAAAGCTGCAGGTGTGATCACTTTGGTCTTACTGCTCAGCCGTTCTGAATGGGGCTTGTAACATGAGCTGGCAGACTAGTTTCAGCTCAACGCTCACATTTAGTGCAATAATAATAAAACAAATAAAAAATGGAAATATATATATATAAATGTAAGGATATATGAGATCCACAGGATATTTCCAATTCAGTGATTCAAGTGTTTTTTTGCCTCAAACGAAACAAAAACAAGAAAATATAGTGAAGTAAGTTTAAACAAGTGATAATTTCACATAGTGGTCCCGCCAAGGGGTTACTCACACTTTTCAGAGCCACACAGGCTCTGGAGTAGACATACACCTGGTTTTATACTACCAGGTACCCAGTATAACACCAATCGCAGGCCGCTGCTTAGGTAATAACATTTATTTTAAAAGCATATAAAAATGTATAAAAAGCCACAAATGAAACCTATCATAAGATGTAGGACACAGCATAGAAGGTACAATGCTTTTTTATTGCAGAGCATAGAAGTATACAGCTTGCACAACACATCTCACTTAGTAATAGCTCTAAGCCACGCCCCCATCCGGTGACGTCACACTCCCACTCTCATCACATATTCCCCTTTTTCAAAGGTTAAAGCATACATTTTTTTCAACAAATAACAAGATATACAAGATGCATACAAAAATTGTTTTGTTTAGTGTACAACAAATAACAAGTTATAAGAGAATATATATAAATAACAAGAAATACAATCCTGACTTGGACATCAGGGAAGACTACCCTAGTCCACATCGACCATGGGATTATTCTGCCCATTCTTCTGGCCACTGCTCTAACTACAGTGTTAATCCCGATAGCGGGCTGGAAGTTTCACCACTCTTCTGCTTGACGTAATTTTACTTGAACTTTCCTCTGATGCAGAAGAAGGTGATTGAGAATCTGCTGGAAGCAAAGATGTATCCCCGCTGTGGTCTTGCTGAGGGGAAGTCACCCCTCTGTGGCACTGAGGAATTTAGTCCCAAACTCTCAGGTACTGGCTGAAGATGTCTTCTATTTCGATGTGTGACTGTCCCTCCATCAGTAAGGACTACATAAGACCTTGGTTCTGGAGAGCGTCCTATTACCGTAGCAGGGGTCTTCCATTTCTTCTCATCATCCAGCTTAACTCTGACATTTTGGCCCACAATCAGCTCCTGCAAGTGCCTCACAGAGTGTTTTCTGTCATAGACCAATCGGTAGCCCCTTTTCCCCTTTTCATCCCTCCTAAGGACCTCGTCCCGAGGAACAAATCGGACTGGCTGGAAAACACCCACAGAGGGTAGTGTAGTGCGGATATGATGTCCTAGCACCAACTGTGCTAGGCTAAAACCTGTGGCTTGGATGGGAGTCGTCCTATAGGCCAAAAGAGCTAGGTACGTCTCAGATTGCTTCAAAATTAACTTGTTTGTTTGAACTGCCCTTTCGGGCATTCCATTGGCCTGTGGGTAATGCAGACTTGATGTAGAATGGACAAAATCATATTCACTGCTGAAAGAACTGAACTCCATGGAAGCAAACTGCATTTTGTTATCACTCACTAGCTCTATCGTTATGCCCCACCAGGCGAACAAGCTTTTGAGACAAGTGATACCCGCCAAACTGGTGGTCTCATTCAGGGGTACAATCTCCAAATATCTGGAATAGTAGTCGATTACAACCAGGTACTTCTTCCCATGAAGTTCGCACAAATCTGCAGCTATCTTCTGCCATGGACCTGCAGGCAGCGAGGTAGAAATTAAGGGCTCTCTTCTCTGAGTAAGCTGGCGTTTCCGGCAAAAGGCACATTTTGACACGTGGCTTGCAATGTCGGTACTGATCCCAGGCCACCATACCGCCATAGCTGCTTTTTCTCTGCCCTTTGTAATGCCCAAGTGTCAATCATGAATCCTGCTTAACATCTCCTGCCGCATGCTAACAGGAATGACAATGCGGTCTTAGAACAGCAATAAACCATCCAGCTCCGTTAACTTTGACCTCTCTGATTGGTAAGAACTCAAAGACCTCCAGGCTGCCCGGCTCTCAGGCCAACCTTTCTTTATGTATTTAACTTTTTTAAGATCTGTATCTAAACTTGTCTCCTTTCTAATTTGCTCTAGCTTCCGTGACAAGATGGATTTCAATGCCAGAACTGAATCCACGTACACTTTCACATCTGAATCTGTTGAAGATTCTTCAGCAGCTGTCAGCGGGAGCCTGGAAAGTGTATCTGCCACAATCTGTTGTTTCTCCGGACCGTCACATGCACTACCTGAACATTGAACCTGAGCAGCCTCATCAGATGTCTCTGGCATCTTACGGGTGTCTTGTCAATATTATAGGAATTGATTAGAGGGACTAGTGGTTTATGGTCAGTTTCAAGACTAAACTTCTCTAAACCCACTAGGTAAAACTGGAAGCGTTCACAGGCCCAAACTGCAGCCAGGCGCTTTTTCACAATTTGGGCATATTTTGACTCAGCAGCCGTTAGTGTGCGGGAATAGTAGGCAATGGGCTGTAGTTTGTTCTCATTCAGCTGCAAGAGGGCGGCTCCTAGCCCATAACTGCTTGCATCAGCACTAACAAGAGATTATTCTTCACCTGATTTTATCCTCTATTGCAAGAAGTTAACAGTGAAATTATGTTAAGGGTATACTTTACATATTGTGATTTCAACCATAGAGATAACATTTTCCATTACATTCATGTTGATATACTTTTTTGTTGTGATTATCTATAAGCACACACACATACAGTGTATATTGCCACAAGTCACTATATAAAATTATTACTAAAACTGATCATCAGACTTATAAAAAATAAAGAGTCATATAATTTTTCAGTCACTTTTTTTTTTTTAAAGAAGTTTTTATTTCGAAAAAATAACAGATGTTTACATAACGTTAAAAGTATTTCCAAAATGTAACAATGAAGTACAACAATAAAGTGCTTTAGGTTAAAGGTCCATATCTCGTTCATGAAGGTGCGACTTTCCCATTACGTAAGTTTAGTACAAAAGTCTATGTAATCCAGGTTTTTGCTTTACAGTTTTGAGGATAATACTTAAATAAAAGTTTATCTAAGGACAAAACATAATGAGTAGGTGAGTGAGTGTGAGTTAATGGTTTCTGAGCTTGTGTTGCTCTTTGTGCTGTTTCCACAATAGTAGTTTAAGTTTGTGTGTGATTAGTGAGCCCGATTGTTGGTGATGATATCTCTCTAGGTGTAGGAAACTCTCCACCTGGTACTCCAACTCTTTTTCTGTTGGGGTTGTGTGGGATTTCCAATGTCTTGGAATCAGAGATTTGGCACTGTTTAACATGAGTATCAGGAGGTCCCTGGCTGTGCTGTCATTCAGTTTAGGTAGGAGTAAAAATAGTCAAATCTGTGGGTCGTTTGGCAGTTGTTTGCCTATTACATCTGACATGCACTTGAGAACTGCTGTCCAGAATACATCTAATTTATTGCATTGCCACCATATATGTGTGGGAGTACCTACTTCTCCGCATCCCCTCCAACACTTGTTACTAACTGTTTTTTAAATAGTGTGTAGTCTGCTGGGGGTTAGATACCATCTTGTTAAAAATGTATAATTGGTTTCAAGCAATCTTGTGGATACTGATGATCGCTTTGTGGTGTTAAAGGCAGTCAACCAATCTTTGGTGGCGATGCTAGTGCCCAGTTCCTTGTCCCATGAGTTAGTGTATGAAGGCAAGAGCTGTGGTTTTTTAATTAGTAATAATTTGTACAATTTGGATATGGCGTGTTTTGGGGTGTTTTCTAAGTGACATAAGTTTTCAAATGGGTAATGCTTCTTGGGATGAGTGTCTATATAATGACAAATTTGGGATTATGCATACCAGTTCAGGGATATCTCAGGGTGCTTCTCTTGGATGGAGGAGAGGGGTCTGTGTGTTTTTGTTTTCGCAGAAGAGTGATAGTATTCTGCCCTTAATGTGGCAGCCGTAAACTGTTAGGTTATCTTTATAATTCCAGGGCAGATCTGGGTTATGACAAATGGATGACATGGGGGACAGGGTGTTGGAGATGTTAGTGGATGTGTTTATTAATTTATCCCATGTTGTGAAGAAATCCGAGAGGAGTGGGTATTGTGCGATGTTAGTAGGTCTGTGTTTGTTAGTTATCCAAGCTGCTAGTCCTGCGTTGCATAGACCCAGTAAGTGCCTGTCAATCTGAACCCATTGCTTATTGTTATTGTTTGTGCACCAGTCCAGTAGTTTGTGCAGCATTATAGCCTCTTTGTAAGTAAAAATATTGGGTACGCCAAGCCCTCCCCTGTCACTCAGCAAGTGCATGTTCTTTCTTGCAATTTTGGGCCTGGAGCCCTGCCAGATATATTGCTCTATTAGTGATTGTATTTTGTTAAGATATTGTGTGGGGAGATGTATGGGTGTAGTTTGCAGCAGGTAGAGAGGTTGTGGCAAGATGTTCATTTTTACAACATTTATTCTGCTGACCCAAGATATGGATTTCTTTTTCCAGCTTGATAAATCTATAGTTAGTGTTTTTTCCATTGTTTTATAGTTAGCTGAGTAAACTGTTAGGATATCGGGCGCCAGATAGATGCCTAGATATTTCAGTTTGTTTTTTGCATTTTAAGAGGGTATTTTGGAATCAATTGGTTAAGTTCTCTTTCCCCGTAATTTGTTTAAATACTCAGATTTTGTTAAATTTAATAGAAAGCTGAAAACACGACCAAATTTCTCGAAGGCCTCAATGATATTTGGTAGTGAAGAATCTATCTGGGTAAGAGTGAGGAGGACATCGTCTGCGTATAATGCAAGTTTGTGCTCCGTGTTTCCAATTCGTATTCCTGTGATAAGTTTGTTTCTGATCTTCTGTGCAAGAGCTTCAATGAATAAGGCAAATAAAGCAGACGAGAGAGGGCAACCTTGCCTTGTGCCATTTTGTATATTGAAGCTGTCTGACAGGATGCCATTAGCTTTGACCTTAGCAGTGGGGTAGGAGTACAGAGAAAACTAGGTCTAAGAATTTGTTGCCGAATTTCATTTTCTGCATTACTGTTTTTAGAAAAAGCCAATTAACACGATCAAAAGCTTTCTCTGCATCCATTGAAGCCATAATGGTGGGGGTGCGTGTGGCTTGAACGTGGGAAATAATCTGTAATGTTTTCAGGGTGTTATCTCTAGCCTCTCTTCCAGGTATGAAGCCCACCTGATCTGTGTTGATTAATTTGGGTTAGTATCTGTTCAGTCTTGTGGCGAGTATCTTAGTGAAGATCTTTATGTCAGAATTTAAAAGGGATATGGGGCGGACATTTTCGGGACTATATGGTGGTTTCCCTGGTTTGGGGAGGACTGTGATATGGGCTTCAAGTAGGTTACCCGAGAAACCTCCTGTGTGCATTGAGTTAAAGGTGTTTGTTAGGGGGGTAGTAAGGTGGTGGATGTATGTCTTGTAGTATTTCATGTTGAACCCATCGGGTTCTGCTTTTACCTCCAGGCATATCTTTAATCGCTTTTTGTGTTTCTTCTGCCGAAATGGGCAAGTTCAGGTTATCTGATTCATCCCTATCTAAAGTCGGTAAGTCCAGGTCTTTGAGGTAAGATTCCATGTCTTGTTGGGTGGATGTGTTGTTTAGATTGTACAAAGACGCATAGTACTGTCTGAATACTTCTGCTATGCTTTTACTATCTTTTTGAAGTTCTCCATGTTTGTTTATTATGTAGTGTATATGTGTATTTAGTTGGTTTCTTTTAAGTGCTCTAGTGAGTGAAGACCCCGCTTTATCTTTAATGTCGACATATTTTTGTTTTAGCAGGGCTGCTTTCTTTTGGTGTTCTTTAATAAGGTAGTCTTTGAGGTCTTTTCTGGATTGTGTTAAGGATTCTAATATACTGTTGGAGTGTGGGTGATTTTTGTGCTCTTTTTCCCAGAAGCTAATTTGGGACATGGTGGAGTTTATGAATTGTCTATTTTTTTTTTTTTCCTATAACGCACTTATGTGCTTCCCAAAGGGTGGTTGAGGTTATATTGTCCGTGTCATTTTCTTTAAAGTAATTTTCTATGGACTGGTCTACAGCCTGTTTAGTTGGGGTATTCCCAAGCAGGGAGTCGTCCATCTTCCATATGAAGGGGCGCTGGGGCATGTCCGGCCATGCCACCGCACATTGTACAGGGGCATAGTCCGACCAGGTGATTGGCCAAATATGCGAGTCAGTGATCATGGAGAGACCAATCTGGTCCATGTGTATGTAATCGATTCTGGTGTATGTGTTGTGTGGGTGTGAGTAGAAAGTGTAGTCCCTAGTGTCCGGGTTGATGGATCTCCAAATGTCATGTAGCTTTAATTGGTGTAAATTATTGGATACTGATTTTAAAACTTGTTTAGGGGTGTTAGTGATTCCTGTAGAGGTGTCTGTTGTCGGGTCCAATGATAAGTGTGCATTTTCTAACAGAAGGTTAGTTATGTGTCTAAATAGGAGGTGCTGTTCTTTGTTTGGAAGATATATGTTAGCGAGACTGAGTGTTGTATAACAAGCCTACCAGGATTAGGTACCTGCTGTCCTTGTCTTTCTCTGTGTGGGTCGCTTGAAAATGTAAGAGTTTTTAAGTAATATACCCACTCCTCCCTTCCTGGTGCCGCCCGAGGCCGTATAGCTCATTCTATATTTGTGGCTTAGGAGTTTAGGTTTGTGATTTCTCCTGAAGTTCGTTTCCTGTATAAATAGGATATCACTAGAAGTTTTGTATAGGTTTCTAAAGCAAACAAGAACGAATTTGGATGGAGCACCAACAGTTAAAGGGACACTGAACCCAAAATTTTTCTTTTTTGATTCAGATAGAGCATGAATTTTTAAGCAATTTTCTAATTTACTCCTATTATAAAATTTTCTTTATTCTCTTGGTATCTTTATTTGAAATGCAAGAATCTAAGTTTAGATGCCGGCCCATTTTGGTGAACAACCTGGGTTGTCCTTGCTGATTGGTGGAAAAAATCCATCCACCAATCAAAAAGTGCTGTCCAGAGTTCTTAACCCAAAAAAAGCTTAGATGGCTTTTATTTCATAATAAAGATAGCAAGAGAACGAAGAAAAATTGATAATAGGAGTAAATTAGAAAGTTGCTTAAAATTGCATGCTCTATCTGAATCACAAAAGAAAAAAATTGGGTTCAGTGTCCCTTTAAAATGTTAAATTCTTTATTTGAAGATCCTTAAAACAGAAAAAGGATTAACAAGGATAACAGGATAGTATGTCCTAAAAATAGTCAGCTCACACAGCTGACATGTTTCGGCTGGATGCCGTTCTCAAAGCTGCTAACCTGTGTGGGTTTTAGTCCCACCCTTAAAAACACAGTTCATGACTCTTATTGGACAATAGTAAATTGCACTGTTTAACACATTCAGTGCACATTAACCCTTAAAAGTTGCCTATTAGCATGTAGGTAGAGTATAATGTGGATCTGTATCCTGACCAGAACAATAATACTGTTATTTATTCAGCTTACCCTGTATTCTATGTGACTAACTAAATCAATAGACTCCTATTTGGGATAACTTCATTTACTAAACATGGGCTTTTACTAGCAATGGCATGCTGTTACATTTAGAAAATAGTTTGTGCGGCTCTAAAGGTTTCTAAAGACCATGGACCTTTTTTCTGGGCTATTTATAGAGGTAATAGAAATCATGTGCATTGTTATGTGCATAATGTTAGTGGGTGCGTGTGTGCAGGCTGGAGAATGTCTTGCCTACTTGAGGTGTATTTTTCACTATGCCTGATGCAGTGCAAGGCAAATATGTTACCGTTGTACAACAAACACTATCAATATAACTGATTCAAAAATAACAATACAACTTTTCTTTAGATGTGCAATAACAGTGAAAGGTAGTATAAACAAAGTTCAGTAACACTTATAACGGCAAATGTTAGTCTTTTTTTTTTCTTTGTAAATAAAAAGTTCAAATAGCAGTCAGTTTTAGTCCTGCAACAATGAATAAACAATTGGGGTAGTATCCCCACTACCAAACCTAGAGAATTATGGTAAAAAAGAAGATTTTTTACATACGACCTGTAGCCGCCATGGCTGGATGAAAAGTTCAGTCCGAGATGGGAGATGCTGCCAGTCTAGTGGGCATCAAGACCTGATCCAAAGAATTAAATGGGATATGAGGTCCTGGGCTTGTGGATTTAGGATTTTCATGCAGAGAGTTGATTGTCAGCTGACTGTCTCTGATGGAGAGTTGGCGGTCCTCTGCGTGTATGATGTTGAGGTGGAGAGTTTTGTTAAATCGTGGCAGGTCCTCCAATGACTTAAGGGTGGTGGTTGTGTCACCTTTAGAGGCAGTAATACTGACCGTGAATCCCCACCGTTATGGGATCTTCTGCTCCCTCAATACTGTAGTGATAAAGCTCAGTTTCCTCCTCTTATGCAGTGTAGCTGGGCTTAGATCTGCGAATATCTGGATATGGATACCGACGTGCATAACTTTTTGTTTTTGTCTGGCCTGTCGCAGGATTCTTCTCTATCATTGAAGTCCAGTAACTTCAAAATTATGTCCCGGGGAGGCGCCTTTGGGGGAGGTTTTGCTCTTAGAGCCCTGTGAGCTCTTTCAATGCGTATGTCTATAAAAACAAATTATGACTCTCTGTCAAGACCGAGACTCTTTGGGTGATTTTATAAAGGTCTCTTTTAAGCACTCCATACCATTTTTTGACTTCTCCTATGATGTCTCTGATATCATCTTTTGTACATAAATTTTGCAGGTCATTTTTTGTGAGAGCAGGCACGCTTGTAGTTTATTTTACGTGTTGCTGCTGTTCTGAGGGGGCAGCCATTTTAGGGGCTTTTGCGATAGAATCTTGCTGCTTGAGATATTGTTGCATTAGTTTGGTGCTGTTTATATTATCAGCCTTAGTAGATCTGTGGCCAGACATATCCAAAGGAAGTGAGTGACAGAGCCAGTTCTGTTAAATAAAGGCGGTGTGCTGGGTGGGAGAGCAGAAGAAAATCTGTGTATCTCTGCTAGTTGTCATGCTCTGGGTCACAGCGCTGTGTAATTGCTGGTTAAGTTAGGGAGCCGGTCCCCCCCCCCCCCCCCGTAGGGCTTTAGATTATATGCTGGGGCCTGTGTTAGGGGTGCTTTATAACCCCAGATAGGCGAAAATAGGCCGGTCAGGTGATGTGCGTTAACACTTATGTGGATGCAGGGTCGGCTCACCTCTTTATTCGTCCAGGGGCCCCCAATAAAGGAATCTGGCTTGTAGCTGTGCCTGGGCCGTGAAATGCCGGATCCGGCGATGGAACCCAGGGGTCCTGTGTAGTGGATCCCCCTCTGTGAATAAAGTTGAGGCAGGCAGCAACTAAGGGGCGACACCAAACTTTTTCCCCTTGTAGGACTCAGCATTGTGCTATCGTGGTGGCTAGGGAGCTGCGGCCGTGTAGCATGCAGGGCCGCACTTCCGGATTCGGAATATCGGCTTCATTTTTTACTGTGAGCTCAGAATTTGCAGTTTTTGGGTCCAGTGTACTCACGGGGCTATTAGGTACCTCTGTTGTCGATTTTAGGGTGACCACTTAGCCGTATTTAAGACGGTTTGGCAGTGGGGCTTAGGAGCTATGAAATTATGTGGCCATCTCCCTGAACAGCCAGGCTCCGCCCCCAACATTTTTGTTTTTAAGCTTTTCTTTAAAATAAAAATGCACAACTAAGACAAAATATGATTTCAAATGTTAATTTTGTTAGTTTTTCTTTCATTTTAAAAACATTTATTTTAAAATTTTAATTATATTTTTATAAGAAAACTAAAATAATGCATTGCTGTACACCATGAACCACCTTTTGTTTTCCTAGATGATCCATTATCATAATCTGAAAGTTAGCACCTTGTGTAGTATGTTTGTGTACATGCTGTGCAGTGTGTGTGTGTGAATGTTTGTGTGTCTGTGTGAATGTTTGTGTACATGTGTGTGCTGTGCAGTGTGTGTATGTGAATGTTTGTGTACATGTGTATGCTGTGCAGTGTGTGTATGTGAATGTTTGTGTACATATGTATGCTGTGCAGTGTTTGTGTGTGTGTGAATGTGTGTGTACATGTGTATGCTGTGCATTGTGTGTGTGTGAATGTTTGTGTACATGTGTATGCTGTGTAGTGTTTGTGTGTGTGAATGTTTGTGTACATATGTATGCTGTGCAGTGTGTGTGTGAATGCGTGTGTACATGTGTATGCTGTGCAGTGTGTGTGTGAATGTGTGTGTACATGCGTATGCTGTGCAGTGTGTGTGTGAATGTGTGTGTACATGTGTATGCTGTGCAGTGTGTGGTGTGTGTGAATGTGTGTGTACATGCGTATGCTGTGCAGTGTGTGTGTGAATGTGTGTGTACATGTGTATGCTGTGCAGTGTGTGGTGTGTGTGAATGTGTGTGTACATGCGTATGCTGTGCAGTGTGTGTGTGTGTGAATGTGTGTGTACATGTGTATGCTGTGCAGTGTGTGTGAATGTGTATGCTGTGCAGTTTGTGTCTGTGTGTGTATATTTGTGTACATGTGTAGGCTCTGCAGTGTGTGTATGTTTGTGTACATGTATGTTTGTATACATGTGTATGTTGTGCAGTGTGTGTGAATGTTTGTGTACATGTGTATGCTGTGCATTGTGTGTGTGTGTGTGAATGTTTGTGTACATGTGTATGCTTTGCAGTGTGTGTGTGAATGCGTGTGTACATGTGTATGCTGTGCAGTGTGTGTGTGAATGTTTGTGTACATGTGTATGCTGTGCAGTGTGTGTGTGAATGTTTGTGTACATGTGTATGCTGTGCAGTGTGTGTGTAAATGTTTGTGTACATGTTTATGCTGTGCAGTGTGTGTGTGAATGTTTGTGTACATGTGTATGCTGTGCAGTGTGTGTGTGAATGTTTGTGTACATGTGTATGCTGTGCAGTGTGTGTGTGAATGTTTGTGTACATGTGTATGTTGTGCAGTGTGTGTGTGTGAATGTTTGTGTACATGTGTATGCTGTGTAGTGTGTGTGAATGTTTGTGTACATGTGTATGCTGTGCATTGTGTGTGTGTGTGAAAGGAAATGTAAGGCAAATTGCCTGGAATGCTATTCTATAAATATGAAAAAAGGTTCATCATTTGAGACCCATGAGTGGTCTCCTTCTATCTCAGTTCACCAACTATAACGCCACATTATGTATATAGTTTAGGGGTCCAAGAGTGGCCTCATATAACATGGAGTTGGTATACAGATTGTATGGCAAATATTTTCTTATACAAAGAATGTACAAGTCATAAATTCATGTTATATATATATATATATATATATATATATATATATATATATATATATATCCTGATATGTACCAGATAGCAGTCATGTAACCATTTTTACTATGTTCTCTAATATGTGTTGACGTTTAATACCTGTAAGCCTTGAACTGAACCTTAATAAAAATTATAAAAAAAAATAAAAAAATCCTGGAATGCACATAAGGGTTAAGGCCAAGACGGAGGAGGGGAGTGCTGTGTTGTGTGTGTGAAACAATGTTGCAGAAAGAGAGGAGGGGTTCCAGCTTACCCTTTTTAAGCCCAGTACAGGAAGCACAAGTCCTCTTTCTGCTGTCTTCTTCAAAGTTTTCACATGAGGTGTTCAAGGAGATATTAAGTACCTCCAAAACGAATCATGGAGGCTAGGGAGGAACCTGCAGAGAGAGAAGTGGAAGACAGTGATGAAGCTGCGGAGTGGATTGCACCATCCCCAGAAACGGTGGGTCATACCCCTTTACTTTCTTCCTCCCTTGCCCCTTCCTTTAAGCAATCTAGGGGTGATGTGGGTGTTAGTGGGGTAGAAATTTCTGACCGGGCCTTGTTGGTGGCCTTTTCTCAAGTGGGCTGTTGGGAGGGAGCGGACTCGCCATCGGATGTTGCGTACGAGTCCGCAGGCCATGTGGCCGCTGCGCGGTCCTCCCATCGGAGGGTTAATGATGGGACCAAGGTCCCCAAGTTTTCCCCGGGGCCCGTTGCGGCCCCTTCCAGGTCTACTCCTGGTCTCAGACGGCCTACTGATATGCCCCATATGTCTGCCCCCTCTAGGGTCTCTACTCAGGCCCAGGTACTGGTTTCCGCTCCTAGTAGAGTTTCTGGTGGCCCCTCATGGCCCTCTAGTATGCCCCAGGCCCAAGTACTGCTCTCCGCTTCCGGCGGAGTTTCTAATTGCCCCTCGCGGCCTTTTATAGTCCCCCAGGCCCAAGTGTTGCCTGCCGTCACTAGCGGCGTTTCCTCTGTTCCCTTCGTGGCCTAGTTTTTGCCCCAAATGGTTGGCAGGTATAGTGGGAGTGGATTGGCCTTACCTGCACCTTCGGCGGTATCCCAAGATTCCATCCAACCCACTGTTGGATTTTTGGTGCGTAGAGATGCAGCTCTGGGCCCAGCTGGGTCCTGAGACATCGCAAGGTACTTCTGCTTCCCCAGCAGGTTCGACACAGATCCGAACCGCCAATAGGTTGCGCAGACGCCCCACGGGGGTCTGTTGGAAATTTCAGGACAAACAATGCACGTTGGGAACTACGTGTTCCTTTCGGCATGCTTGTCGCATCTGCGGGAGATTTCACCCAGCCGCGGATTGCGCTAAGAAAGGTGACAAACAAGACAGGACTGGACCGAGAGTCCCTGCTGTCGGTAAGAGCGGGCACCCTGCTGAGGGTGGCCGCAATTAGTACGTGGCTCGCGCTGTACCCGGATAGGGTGGCGGCGGCCTTGCTGGAGTCAGGGCTCCGGGAAGGTTTTATTATCCCAGTACAGGGTCCGGTTTCAGGTGCTGAATCCCGCAGGAACCTGAAATCGGCTTCCCAGTTCCCAGAAGCATTAAGGGAGAAATTGGGTAAGGAGGTTTCACTGGGTAGAATGGCTTGCCCGTTTAGGGAGTAACCTATGCCGGGATTAGTTATCTCGCCTCTAGGGGTCATGCCAAAAAAGGACCCGAAAAAATTTAGGATGATTCAACATCTTTCCTAACCGAAAGGAAAGTCAGTTAATGACGCCGTTCCTCAGGAATCGAGTACGGTTTATTACCTGTCTTTTGATGATGCGTTACAAGTGGTTCGTAGATCGGGTCAAGGGGCTTTATTAGCCAAGCTTGACATCGAGTCTGCCTTCAGACTCTTGCCGATCCACCCCGCATCATTTCATTTATATGGGGTGTTTTTTCAACGGACACTATTATGCCGACCGTTGTTTACCCACGGGGTGTTCCATTTTGAGGCGTTTAGTTCCTTTTTGCATTCGGCTGTTGCCGAGGTGACTGGGGAAGATAGAATCGCTCACTACTTGGACGACTTTCTCCTGGTAGGTAGACAGGACTCCAGGGAATGTGAGTTGTTTCTTTACGCCATGAGGCTGTTGATGGAGAACTTTGGTGTTCCCTTAGCGGAAGACAAAACGGAGGGCCCTTGCACATGTCTTACTTTCCTGGGTATCGAAATTGATTCGGTAGCAAGGGAATGTAGGCTCCCGGCGGATAAAGTCCGGAAGATGTTGACGGAAGTCAGGAGACTCGCTGCGGCACAATTCTGCACGCTAGGAGAGCTAAAATCTGTATTGGGTCTGCTCAACTTCGCAGGAAGGGTCATCCCGATGAGGAAGATTTTCCTGAAAGGAATGGAGCGCGTGTTGCCGGGAGTTACATCTCCCAAGGCGAAACTAATGATTAGTAAAGACATGAAGGATGACCTTCATGTCTGGGATCTGTTTCTCAGGGATTTCAATGGGATCTGTATATGGAGAACCCCTCAGACTTCGGCGCAGGCCATGCACCTCTTTACTGACGCTGCTGGGGGTTTCGGGTACGGCGCCTATTTCAATGGTGAGTGGAGCGCCGAACCTTGGCCGGCCGAGTGGACGGCCAGGGGCCTTACCAGGAATATGTGCCTTCTGGAGTTTTTCCCCATTCTGGTGGCGTTGGGAGATCTGGGGGGACAAGCTCGAAAACAGTTCCGTCGTTTTTTGGACGGACAATTTGAGTGTGGTTTTTGCCATTAACGGGCTTTCCTCTTCTTCACCACCAGTAATCTGATATCTGAGGATTCTGGTTTTGAGATGCTTTAAGCGGAACATTGAGTTTCGGGCTAGGCATGTCCCAGGGGTTGCTAACGTTATTGCTGATGCGCTGTCTCGCTTTCAATGGGAAAATTTTAGGAAATGTGCTCCTAATGCTGCCACTCATGGCTTTCCCTGTCCTCTTTTTCTTTGCCAGGTGGCTTTGGATGGCAGTCCCTGATGCCGGTACTGAAGGCGTCCCTGGCACCTTCCACTTGGAAGTCCTATGTAAGGTACTGGGAAGAATGGGTGTTCTTCTGCGATGTCCAAGGATTTCCTTTTTGTGCTGGTGAGCAGGATTGGCTATTGCGCTGGCTCGCGGAGCTTAGGACTACGCTAGCAAAGAAGGGGGCGGTGCCCGCGCGGTTAGCAGCGGTGTCCTTTTTTCTGTAGACTATTCACGCTGACGGACTCTTCCAAAACGTTTTTGATTCGTCAAACTCTGAGGTGTTGGGGGAGGACTGAGTTTCGGCGACCGGATATTAGAGAACCCATAACGGCGGACAGGTTGGTCCTCCTGCTTCAGGTTCTCCCTGAGGTCTGTTCCTCGGACTACGAGGTCCAGCTTTTTTCGCGGCGTTCGCCATGACGTTTCATGGCGCACTCCGAGTAGGGGAATTGGTCCCGCAATCTAAATTAGCGAAAGTGGGTGGGGTTCTGGCGGATCACGTCAGATTTCCGGATAATGAGGCGTTGTTTTTTATCCCTCGATCGGAAGTCGATCAGGATGGTAGTGGGGCCTGGCTGTCGCTACCCACGCATATGGGTTCTGCAAGCTGCCCTTGTGCCCTGTTGAAGACCCTCTCGGACATGCGTCCAGTGGGTGCTGAGAGATTTTTAAGTCCTCAGGATGGTACCCCTCTTACGAGGTTTCAATTTTGGAAGGTTTAGGGTGGGCAGCTGAAAAGGTGGGTTTGAATCCCAATACTATAGCTCCTCACTCCTTTAGGGTTGGAGCTGCTACGACTGCAGCGGCTTTAGGCTGGTTGGCTGACCGCATAATGGCGCTTGGGAGGTGGAAATCCAAGAAGTATCAGATTTACGTTAGGCCACTTTTATCCCAATGTTAATATTCTGCAGTGTGATAATGTTGAGATGTTGTTATTGGTTACGATATGCTCTAACGCTTGTTTCTATTGCAGGGCCTAGAAGTGGTCCGCTTCGTGCCTGGATTGTTGGGCACTCGTTCATGCACTGGGCAGCCATCCGAGCATCAACTCAACCCGGAGGGCAGCAACTAGGGTTCTCATCCTCTAGGGTTGTCATTAGATGGTTAGGGAGATGAGGCCTTTGCTGGGCAGATCTGCCTGGTTTACTGCAAAACGCCATGAGGCTTTGGGAAAAACCCCATGTTCTGATCATACACTTAGGTGGTAATGATCTTGGCTCAATTCCCTCCCGGGATTTGAGCGCAGTGATCCAGTCAGATCTGCGCACCTTTAAAGCTTGGATGCCTGGTGTGAGAATGGGTTGGTCGAACATTATCCCTAGGTTGACGTGGCGTCACATGGCCAATCATAGAGCAGTGTTTCAAGTTCGCAAGAAGCTCAACAGCGATGTTAGGAAGCTTATGTTTGAGCTGGGATGGTTTGTTGTGGAGCACAAGTTCGTTACGGCCGCTGACCGGAGCCTCTACCGAGGCGACAGGGTTCAGCTTTCGGACCATGGCATGGACCTGTTTATTGCAGATTTACGACAGTCCCTACTCCTATTTGTGTGTTGGGTGGCGGCGAGAGTGGCCCCTGATATGTGGGCGATCTCGTGGCGGGTGGACAGTGTCCAGGGGCAGGATGTGATCGAGGTAGAGTGACGGCACTTCCGGCCAGGGGTGAAGTCCCCAGACGCGTGTCTGGGGTGTTCCCTGCCCATGTGATTCCGATGCCGAGAATTCCCTGTTTCAGTATTGAGCTACGCTCTGCTTTTTCTCCTGCGCCCTGGTACTGCCCATCTTGTTAGCATGGGTTACTACGTTTAGCTAGTACCTGATTGCCGCCCCCCTGGTCCATGTTTATTCAGACGGTCGTTGGTTCTTGTGTTGCCACAATAAACGTGACCTGCGGGTTTTCTAACCAAGAAGTTGTTTGTGTTTTTATTTCTATGTTTAGAAATTAAGTTGAGTTTACATTAAACCAGGAATGTAAATAGTTATTATGTTATTCTTTCCACAGAGGAGGATATGGCATTTAATCCCTTAAGGAAATGTAAGGCAAATTGCCTGGAATGCACATAAGGGTTAAGGCCAAGACGGAGGAGGGGAGTGCTGTGTTGTGTGTGTGAAACAATGTTGCAGAAAGAGAGGAGGGGTTCCAGCTTACCCTTTTTAAGCCCAGTACAGGAAGCACAAGTCCTCTTTCTGCTGTCTTCTTCAAAGTTTTCCCCACCCTGTCCCTCCCTTGTTTATTATTTTATGCAATCAGTAGGGGGATTCATCCTATGGTGGTCCCCAGGGATTAGGGCTATCCAAGGCATGATGAGGGCTAGCCAGCCTATTTCTGTAAGCCCGAGGACGTTAAGTTTCAGCTCCCCAGGTGTTCAATGTGGTTTTGCACCTTATTGATCCTGGTCCTACTGGTACGGAGTGGTGATTTGCACCCTGGGCTGGCGGGTGGACAGTGTCCAGGGGCAGGATGTGATCGAGGTAGAGTGACGGCACTTCCGGCCAGGGGTGAAGTCCCCAGACGCATGTCTGGGGTGTTCCCTGCCCGTGTGATTCCGATGCCAAGAATTCCCTGTTTCAGTATTGAGCTACGCTCTGCTTTTTCTCCTGCGCCCTGGTACTGCCCATCTTGTTAGCATGGGTTACTACGTTTAGCTAGTACCTGATTGCCACCCCCTGGTCCATGTTTATTCAGACGGTCGTTGGTTCTTGTGTTGCCACAATAAACGTGACCTGCGGGTTTTCTAACCAAGAAGTTGTTTGTGTTTTTATTTCTATGTTTAGAAATTAAGTTGAGTTTACATTAAACCAGGAATGTAAATAGTTATTATGTTATTCTTTCCACAGAGGAGGATATGGCATTTAATCCCTTATGTTTGTGTACATGTGTATGCTGTACAGTGTGTGTGTGTGTGAATGTTTGTGTACATGTGTATGCTGTGCAGTGTGTGTGTGTTTGTGTACATGTGTATGCTGTGCAGTGTGTATGTGTGTGTGAATGTTTGTGTACATGTGTATGCTGTGTAGTGTGTGTGAATGTTTGTGTACATGTGTATGCTGTGCAGTGTGTGTGTGAATGTTTGTGTACATGTGTATGCTGTGCAGTGTGTATGTGTGTGTATGTTTGTGTACATGTGTATGCTGTGCAGTGTGTGTGTGAATGTTTGTGTACATGTGTATGCTGTGCAGTGTGTATGTGTGTGTATGTTTGTGTACATGTGTATGCTGTGCAGTGTGTGTGTGTGAATGTTTGTGTACATGTGTATGCTGTGTAGTGTGTGTGTGAATGTTTGTGTACATGTGTATGCTGTGCAGTGTGTATGTGTGTGTATGTTTGTGTACATGTGTATGCTGTGCAGTGTGTATGTTTGTGTATGTTTGTGTACATGTGTATGCTGTGCAGTGTGTGTGTATGTACATGTGTATGCTGTGCAGTGTGTGTGTATGTGTGTGTACATGTGTATGCTGTGCAGTGTGTGTATGTGTGTGTATGTTTGTGTACATGTGTATGCTGTGCAGTGTGTGTGTGTGTAAAAGTTTGTGTACATGTGTATGCTGTGTATTGTGTGTGTGAATGTTTGTGTACATGTGTATGCTGTGCAGTGTGTATGTTTGTGTACATGTGTATGCTGTGCAGTGTGTGTGTGTGTGTGTATGTTTCTGTACATGTGTATGCTGTGCAGTATGTGTGTGAATGTTTGTGTACATGTGTATGCTGTGCAGCGTGTGTGTGTGTGTGAATGTTTGTGTACATGTGTATGCTGTGCAGTGTGTGTGAATGCGTGTGTACATGTGTATGCTGGGCAGTATGTGTATGAATGTGTGTGTACATGTGTATGCTGTGCAGTGTGTGTGTGTATGTTTGTGTACATGTGTGTGTGTGTGTGTGAATGTTTGTGTACATGTGTATGCTGTGCAGTGTGTGTGTGAATGTTTGTGTACATGTGTATGCTGTGCAGTGAGTGTGTGTGTGTGAATGTGTGTGTACATGTGTATGCTGTGCAGTGTGTGTGTGAATGTTTGTGTACATGTATATGCTGTGCAGTGTGTGTGTGAATGTTTGTGTACATGTGTATGCTGTGTAGTGAGTGTGTGTGTGAATGTGTGTGTACATGTGTATGCTGTGCAGTGTGTGTGTGTGAATGTTTGTGTACATGTGTATGCTGTGCAGTGTGTGTGAATGCGTGTGTACATGTGTATGCTGGGCAGTATGTGTATGAATGTGTGTGTACATGTGTATGCTGTGCAGTGTGTGTACATGCGTATGCTGTGCAGTGTGTGTGTGTGAATGTGTGTGTACATGTGTATGCTGTGCATTGTGTATGTGAATGTTTGTGTACATGTGTATGCTGTGCAGTGTGTGTGTGAATGTTTGTGTACATGTGTATGCTGTGCAGTGTGTGTGTGAATGTTTGTGTACATGTGTATGCTGTGCAGTGAGTGTGTGTGAATGTGTGTGTACATGTGTATGCTGTGCAGTGTGTGTATGTGAATGTTTGTGTACATGTGTATGCTGTGCAGTATGTGTGTGTGTGTACATGTGTATGCTGTGCAGTGTGTGTGTGTGTGTGTGAATGTTTGTGTACATGTGTATGCTGTGCATTGTGTGTGTGTGAATGTTTGTGTACATGTGTATGCTGTACAGTGTGTGTGTGTGTGTGTGAATGTTTGTGTACATGTGTATGCTGTGCAGTGTGTTTGCGTACATGTGTATGCTGTGCAGTGTGTATGTGTGTGTGAATGTTTGTGTACATGTGTATGCTGTGTAGTGTGTGTGAATGTTTGTGTACATGTGTATGCTGTGCAGTGTGTGTGTGTGAATGTTTGTGTACATGTGTATGCTGTGCAGTGTGTATGTGTGTGTATGTTTGTGTACATGTGTATGCTGTGCAGTGTGTGTGTGTGAATGTTTGTGTACATGTGTATGCTGTGTAGTGTGTGTGTGTTAATGTTTGTGTACATGTGTATGCTGTGCAGTGTGTATGTGTGTGTTAATGTTTGTGTACATGTGTATGCTGTGCAGTGTGTATGTGTGTGTATGTTTGTGTACATGTGTATGCTGTGCAGTGTGTATGTTTGTGACTGTGTGTGTACATGCGTATGCTGTGCAGTGTGTGTGTGAATGTGTGTGTACATGTGTATGCTGTGCATTGTGTGTGTGAATGTTTGTGTACATGTGTATGCTGTGCATTGTGTGTGTGAATTTTTGTGTACATGTGTATGCTGTGCAGTGTGTGTGTGAATGTTTGTGTACATGTGTATGCTGTGCAGTGAGTGTGTGTGTACATGTGTATGCTGTGCAGTGAGTGTGTGTGTGAATGTGTGTGTACATGTGTATGCTGTGCAGTGAGTGTGTGTGAATGTGTGTGTACATGTGTATGCTGTGCAGTGTGTGTATGTGAATGTTTGTGTACATGTGTATGCTGTGCAGTATGTGTGTGTGTGTGTGTGTGTGTGTGAATGTGTGTGTACATGTGTATGCTGTGCATTGTGTGTGTGTGAATGTTTGTGTACATGTGTATGCTGTACATTGTGTGTGTGTGAATGTTTGTGTACATGTGTATGCTGTGCAGTATGTGTGTGTGTGTGTGAATGTGTGTGTACATGTGTATGCTGTGCAGTGTGTGTGTGTGTGAATGTGTGTGTACATGTGTATGCTGTGCAGTGTGTGTGTGTGAATGTTTGTGTACATGTGTATGCTGTGCATTGTGTGTGTGTGAATGTTTGTGTACATGTGTATGCTGTACATTGTGTGTGTGTGTGTGTGAATGTGTGTGTACATGCGTATGCTGTGCATTGTGTGTGTGTGTGAATGTTTGTGTACATGTGTATGTTGTGCAGTGTTTGTGTGTGTGTGAATGTTTGTGTACATATGTATGCTGTGCAGTGTGTGTGTGTGAATGTGTGTGTACATGCGTATGCTGTGCATTGTGTGTGTGTGAATGTTTGTGTACATATGTATGCTGTGCAGTGTGTGTGTGTGTAAATGTTTGTGTACATGTCTATGCTGTGCATTGTGTGTGTGTGAATGTTTGTGTACATGTATATGTTGTGCAGTGTTTGTGTGTGTGTGAATGTTTGTGTACATGTGTATGCTGTGCAGTATGTGTGTGTGTGTGTGAATGTGTGTGTACATGTGTATGCTGTGCAGTGTGTGTGTGTGTGAATGTGTGTGTACATGTGTATGCTGTGCAGTGTGTGTGTGTGTGTGAATGTGTGTGTACATGTGTATGCTGTGCAGTGTGTGTGTGTGAATGTTTGTGTACATGTGTATGCTGTGCATTGTGTGTGTGTGAATGTTTGTGTACATGTGTATGCTGTACATTGTGTGTGTGTGTGTGAATGTGTGTGTACATGCGTATGCTGTGCATTGTGTGTGTGTGAATGTTTGTGTACATGTGTATGTTGTGCAGTGTTTGTGTGTGTGTGAATGTTTGTGTACATATGTATGCTGTGTAGTGTGTGTGTGTGTGTGTGAATGTGTGTGTACATGCGTATGCTGTGCATTGTGTGTGTGTGAATGTTTGTGTACATATGTATGCTGTGCAGTGTGTGTGTGTGTAAATGTTTGTGTACATGTCTATGCTGTGCATTGTGTGTGTGTGAATGTTTGTGTACATGTATATGTTGTGCAGTGTTTGTCTGTGTGTGAATGTTTGTGTACATGTGTATGCTCTGCAGTGTGTGTTTGTGTGAATGTTTGTGTACATGTGTATGCTGTGCAGTGTGTCTGTATGTGAATGTTTGTGTTCATGTGTATGCTGTGCAGTGTGTGTGTGTGTGTGTGTGTGAATGTTTGTGTACATGTGTATGCTTGTATGTGTGTGTACATGTGTATGCTGTGCAGTGTGTGTGTGTGTGTGTGTGTGAATTTGTGTGTACATGTGTATGCTGTGCAGTGTGTGTCTGTGTAAATGTTTGTGTACATGTCTATGCTGTGCATTGTGTGTGTGTGAATGTTTGTGTACATGTGTATGCTGTGCAGTGTTTGTGTGTATGTGAATGTTTGTGTACATGTGTATGCTCTGCAGTGTGTGTGTGTGTGTGTGTGTGAATGTTTGTGTACATGTGTATGCTGTGCAGTGTGTCTGTATGTGAATGTTTGTGTTCATGTGTATGCTGTGCAGTGTGTGTGTGAATGTTTGTGTACATGTGTATGCTTGTATGTGTGTGTACATGTGTATGCTGTGCAGTGTGTGTGTGAATGTGTGTGTACATGTGTATGCTGTGCAGTGTGTAAATGTTTGTGTACATGTGTATGCTGTGCAGTGTGTATGTGAATGTGTGTGTACATGTGTATGCTGTGCAGTGTGTGTGTACATGTGTATGCTGTGCAGTGTGTGTGTATGTGTGTGTACATGTGTATGCTGTGCAGTGTGTGTGTGAATGTGTGTGTACATGTGTATACTGTGCAGTGTGTATGTACATGTGTATGCTGTGCAGTGTGTGTGTGAATGTGTGTGTACATGTGTATGCTGTGCAGTGTGTGTGTGAATGTGTGTGCACATGTGTATGCTGTGAAGTGTGTGTGTGTGTGTGAATGTTTGTGTACATGTATATGTTGTGCAGTGTGTGTGTGTGTGTGAATGTTTGTGTACATGTGTATGCTGTGCAGTGTGTGTGTGAATGTTTGTGTACATGTATATGCTGTGCAGTGTGTGTGTGTGTGAATGTTTGTGTACATGTGTATGCTGTGCAGTATGTGTGTGTGTGTGAATGTGTGTGTACATGTGTATGCTGTGCAGTGTGTGTGTGTGAATGTTTGTGTACATGTGTATGCTGTGCATTGTGTGTGTGTGAATGTTTGTGTACATGTGTATGCTGTACATTGTGTGTGTGTGTGTGTGTGAGTACATGCGTATGCTGTGCATTGTGTGTGTGAATGTTTGTGTACATGTGTATGCTGTGCAGTATGTGTGTGTGTGTGTGTGAATGTGTGTGTACATGTGTATGCTGTGCAGTGTGTGTGTGTGTGAATGTGTGTGTACATGTGTATGCTGTGAAGTGTGTGTGTGTGTGTGAATGTGTGTGTACATGTGTATGCTGTGCAGTGTGTGTGTGTGAATGTTTGTGTACATGTGTATGCTGTGCATTGTGTGTGTGTGAATGTTTGTGTACATGTGTATGCTGTACATTGTGTGTGTGTGTGAATGTGTGTGTACATGCGTATGCTGTGCATTGTGTGTGTGTGTGAATGTTTGTGTACATGTGTATGTTGTGCAGTGTTTGTGTGTGTGTGAATGTTTGTGTACATATGTATGCTGTGTAGTGTGTGTGTGTGTGTGAATGTGTGTGTACATGCGTATGCTGTGCATTGTGTGTGTGTGAATGTTTGTGTACATATGTATGCTGTGCAGTGTGTGTGTGTGTGTGTGTAAATGTTTGTGTACATGTCTATGCTGTGCATTGTGTGTGTGTGAATGTTTGTGTACATGTATATGTTGTGCAGTGTTTGTCTGTGTGTGAATGTTTGTGTACATGTGTATGCTCTGCAGTGTGTGTTTGTGTGAATGTTTGTGTACATGTGTATGCTGTGCAGTGTGTCTGTATGTGAATGTTTGTGTTCATGTGTATGCTGTGCAGTGTGTGTGAATGTTTGTGTACATGTGTATGCTTGTATGTGTGTGTACATGTGTATGCTGTGCAGTGTGTGTGTGTGTGTGTGTGTGAATTTGTGTGTACATGTGTATGCTGTGCAGTGTGTGTCTGTGTAAATGTTTGTGTACATGTCTATGCTGTGCATTGTGTGTGTGTGAATGTTTGTGTACATGTGTATGCTGTGCAGTGTTTGTGTGTGTGTGAATGTTTGTGTACATGTGTATGCTCTGCAGTGTGTGTGTGTGTGAATGTTTGTGTACATGTGTATGCTGTGCAGTGTGTCTGTATGTGAATGTTTGTGTTCATGTGTATGCTGTGCAGTGTGTGTGAATGTTTGTGTACATGTGTATGCTTGTATGTGTGTGTACATGTGTATGCTGTGCAGTGTGTGTGTGAATGTGTGTGTACATGTGTATGCTGTGCAGTGTGTAAATGTTTGTGTACATGTGTATGCTGTGCAGTGTGTATGTGAATGTGTGTGTACATGTGTATGCTGTGCAGTGTGTGTATGTGTGTGTGTGTACATGTGTATACTGTGCAGTGTGTGTGTACATGTGTATGCTGTGCAGTGTGTGTGTATGTGTGTGTACATGTTAATGCTGTGCAGTGTGTGTGTGAATGTGTGTGTACATGTGTATACTGTGCAGTGTGTGTGTACATGTGTATGCTGTGCAGTGTGTGTGTATGTGTGTGTACATGTGTATGCTGTGCAGTGTGTGTGTGAATGTGTGTGTACATGTGTATGCTGTGCAGTGTGTGTGTGAATGTGTGTGTACATGTGTATGCTGTGAAGTGTGTGTGTGTGTGTGTGTGTGAATGTTTGTGTACATGTATATGTTGTGCAGTGTGTGTGTGTGTGTGAATGTTTGTGTACATGTGTATGCTGTGCAGTGTGTGTGTGTGAATGTTTGTGTACATGTATATGCTGTGCAGTGTGTGTGTGTGTGAATGTTTGTGTACATGTGTATGCTGTGCAGTGTGTGTGTGTATGTGTGTGTACATGTGTATACTGTGCAGTGTGTGTGTATGTGTGTGTACATGTGTATGCTGTGCAGTGTGTGTGTAGGGTTGTAAAAACGAGAAAAAGAAAACAGAGCGCAACCCACTCTGCACATAAAACTGTTTAATCAAAAAAGGACATAAGTACAGCAACCAATACAAATACAAGACTTACATAAAACATTTCAAATGCAAGCACTAAAAAGTCACCGCTCAGGCACAAGCCGTCATCCGTCCGTTTTCCACATAGACTGTTCCTCTTCCAGCTATGCAGCTTGTTAGTTCCGTTGTAGCTCTAGAGAGCCGATATCCGGACAGCCGAAAAACCTCATCAGAAGTAATCGCAGTGAATGGAGCGATGCAGGTATGTGTTAGTAACCTGTCACACGCTCCTCCAATGTAGCAAAGTTCTTCAAAAAAGGCCAAAACTCTACGCGTTTCATCGGGTTACGACCCGACTTTATCAAGAGAATGTTAGTATCCTAATAGACGCTTCCTTTTAAATCTGGCGGTATTTGACACCCCCCCAATATGGAACAAATTGATTGGTTGGTGATCAAAGCCCTTAGGCGAAATTCATCAAAGGGTCCGTCATATGTTATTATTTACACATGCAAAACTCAATCTGCTCTCAAACGATACATACACCAACAGTGTATGCTGTGTAGTGTGTGTGTGTGTTAATGTTTGTATACATGTGTATGCTGTGTAGTGTGTGTGTGTGTTAATGTTTGTATACATGTGTATGCTGTGTAGTGTGTGTGTGTGTGTTAATGTTTGTATACATGTGTATGCTGTGTAGTGTTTGTGTGTGTGTGTGAATGTTTGTGTACATGTGTATGCTGTGCAGTGTGTGTGTGTGTGTGAATGTTTGTGTACATGTGTATGCTGCGCAGTGTGTCTGTATGTGAATGTTTGTGTTCATGTGTATGCTGTGCAGTGTGTGTGTGTGTGTGAATGTTTGTGTATATGTGTATGCTTGTATGTGTGTGTACATGTGTATGCTGTGCAGTGTGTGTGTGTGTGAATGTGTGTGTACATGTGTATGCTGTGCAGTGTGTGTGTGTGTAAATGTTTGTGTACATGTCTATGCTGTGCATTGTGTGTGTGTGAATGTTTGTGTACATGTGTATGCTGTGCAGTGTTTGTGTGTGTGTGTGAATGTTTGTGTACATGTGTATGCTCTGCAGTGTGTGTGTGTGTGTGAATGTTTGTGTACATGTGTATGCTGTGCAGTGTGTCTGTATGTGAATGTTTGTGTTCATGTGTATGCTGTGCAGTGTGTGTGTGTGTGAATGTTTGTGTACATGTGTATGCTTGTATGTGTGTGTACATGTGTATGCTGTGCAGTGTGTGTGTGTGTGAATGTGTGTGTACATGTGTATGCTGTGCAGTGTGTGTGTGTGTAAATGTTTGTGTACATGTCTATGCTGTGCATTGTGTGTGTGTGAATGTTTGTGTACATGTGTATGCTGTGCAGTGTTTGTGTGTGTGTGTGTGAATGTTTGTGTACATGTGTATGCTCTGCAGTGTGTGTGTGAATGTTTGTGTACATGTGTATGCTGTGCAGTGTGTCTGTATGTGAATGTTTGTGTTCATGTGTATGCTGTGCAGTGTGTGTGTGTGTGAATGTTTGTGTACATGTGTATGCTTGTATGTGTGTGTACATGTGTATGCTGTGCAGTGTGTGTGTGTGTGTGAATGTGTGTGTACATGTGTATGCTGTGCAGTGTGTGTGTGTGTAAATGTCTGTGTACATGTCTATGCTGTGCATTATGTTTGTGTACATGTGTATGCTGTGCAGTGTTTGTGTGTGTGTGTGAATGTTTGTGTACATGTGTATGCTCTGCAGTGTGTGTGTGTGAATGTTTGTGTACATGTGTATGCTGTGCAGTGTGTCTGTATGTGAATGTTTGTGTTCATGTGTATGCTGTGCAGTGTGTGTGTGTGTGAATGTTTGTGTACATGTGTATGCTTGTATGTGTGTGTACATGTGTATGCTGTGCAGTGTGTGTGAATGTGTGTGTACATGTGTATGCTGTGCAGTGTGTGTGTTTGTAAATGTTTGTGTACATGTCTATGCTGTGCATTGTGTGTGTGTGAATGCTTGTGTACATGTGTATGCTGTGCAGTGTTTGTGTGTGTGTGTGAATGTTTGTGTACATGTGTATGCTCTGCAGTGTGTGTGTGTGTGTGTGTGTGTGAATGTTTGTGTACATGTGTATGCTGTGCAGTGTTTCTGTATGTGAATGTTTGTGTTCATGTGTATGCTGTGCAGTGTGTGTGTATGTGAATGTGTGTGTACATGTGTATGCTGTGCAGTGTGTGTGTGTGTGAATGTTTGTGTACATGTGTATGCTGTGCAGTGAGTGTATGTGAATGTGTGTGTACATGTGTATGCTGTGCAGTGTGTGTATGTGTGTGTACATGTGTATACTGTGCAGTGTGTGTGTGAATGTGTGTGTACATGTGTATGCTGTGCAGTGTGTGTGAATGTGTGTGTACATGTGTATGCTGTGCAGTGTGTGTGTGAATGTGTGTGTACATGTGTATGCTGTGTAGTGTGTGTGTGTGTGTGAATGTTTGTGTACATGTGTATGCTGTGAAGTGTGTGTGTGTGTGTGTGTGAATGTTTGTGTACATGTATATGCTGTGCAGTGTGTGTGTGTGAATGTTTGTGTACATGTGTATGCTGTGAAGTGTGTGTGTATGTGTGTGTACATGTGTATACTGTGTAGTGTGTGTACATGTGTATGCTGTGCAGTGTGTGTGTAGGGTTGTAAAAACGAGAAAAATAAAACAGAGCGCAACCCACTCTGCACATAAAACTGTTTAATCAAAAAAGGACATAAGTACAGCAACCAATACAAATACAAGACATACATAAAACATTTCAAATGCAAGCACTAAAAAGTCACCGCTCAGGCACAAGCCGTCATCCGTCCGTTTTCCACATAGACTGTTCCTCTTCCAGCTATGCAGCTTGTTAGTTCCGTTGTAGCTCTAGAGAGCCGATATCCGGACAGCCGAAAAACCTCACCGGAAGTAATCGCAGTGAATGGAGAGACGCAGGTATGTGTTAGTAACCTGTCACACGCTCCTCCAATGTAGCAAAGTTCTTCAAAAAAGGCCAAAACTCTACGCGTTTCATCGGGATACGACCCGACTTTATCAAGAGAATGTTAGTATCCTAATAGACGCTTCCTTTTAAATCTGGCGGTATTTGACACCCCCCCAATATGGAACAAATTGATTGGTTGGTGATCAAAGCCCTTAGGCGAAATTCATCAAAGGGTCTGTCATATGTTATTATTTACACATGCAAAACTCAGTCTGCTCTCAAACGATACATACACCAACAGTGTATGCTGTGTAGTGTGTGTGTGTGTGTTAATGTTTGTATACATGTGTATGCTGTGTAGTGTGTGTGTGTGTGTGTTAATGTTTGTATACATGTGTATGCTGTGTAGTGTGTGTGTGTGTGTGTGAATGTGTGTGTGTGTTAATGTTTGTATACATGTGTATGCTGTGTAGTGTGTGTGTGTGTGAATGTTTGTATACATGTGTATGCTGTGCAGTTAGGGTTGCCACCCAGCCTGTATTTTAATCGGCAATTAGGTGCCGGTGCCGGCATTAGTAAAATACCGGAAATGCAAAAGCCGTTTTTTGTTTTTGCAGCCATGTGTGCTGCTGTTGGAGGGATTTAAAGCTCTGGGCCCGGCTGTGGTACTGACGGCCATTTACCCCAGAGATGCCACCAGGTCCCTGCAGGCTTAGAGTTACGAGACACTTAGTGGCCTCACACACGAACACTACAGGCTGGTGTGCTTTCAGGTTGTCTTTATTGATCGCAGGTGATTACACTTCTTGCATGGGATTCCCTCTCAGGCAGCGCCAAATGATGACCAATGCGAGCAGCAAGTTGTAGTGTAGCGGAGCCCGTGTGTGAGAAGTTCCTGCACTTACCGCATTATGGCTGAAGACCTGGACGTGTTCCTGAGAGCCCAGGACAGGACATTCACTGCTTTTAACGAAGGTAGAGAAGACAAAGGGGCTGACACTGATTTGTAGGGCTGACTAGAACAGCTGTGCGGTGGTGATAGGGTTAATGGGATTGGGAGCAAGGGGGTCTCCAGTACTTGTTAGGTAGGGGTGTGATGTCACTAACTAGGGGGGTCCTGTAACTTTACTACAGACAGTGTAATAAAAGTCATAAGTAATTAAATGCCCTATCCTCCTGGCTTGCTGTAATAACTTACCAGTCATAACTGACTGACACATAACTTAACTTATAACTTACTTTACCATAAATGACTTTGGTAATACATAACTTGAATAATGACACAAACACAGGTGTGCGGGTATAAAGACCCATAGGGTACGCATTTATTATAGAACATAGGAACCGGCTGGAAGCAACTCAGCAAACCTTAAACCAGGTGGCGGCAATCTAGCTAGGAGAGTAAGTACCCCCCGCTAGGAAATTGGACCACGCCCGTGAATGCCTACACAAGCGGAGCTTAGCTGCACGCACAGACTTAGGGAGTTCTCGGCAACATCAAATGGGGGGAGTTGCCCCAGGCGCGCGCCTGCAGAGACTACCCTCCCCCTGGGCCAGCCGTCACTCTACCTCTAATGGCAAACCGGGGCGTGGTACAAACCGCCTAGCCAGGGTGTGATATTATAAAGCTCCAGACCAGTAGGACCAGGTGTGACTAGGCGCGTGTACATGCCACTACCTGGGGAGTCAAAAAATTAACGTCCTTGGGCTTAAGAAAGCGAGCCGCGTAGCCCTCATCCTGCCTCAGACACCCTGCTGATAAAAACACCCTAGTGATGTCCAGCCTAAGTGATTGCCGCCTTACCAATGAAAAGGGAGGGCGGGAGGGAAGCTGTGAAGACAAGCTGGAAAGAGGGTTTGGGGCCTGTAGCTTGGCTTCTTAAAGGTGAGCCCTGTACCCACCCACAAAAATGCAACATTGTTGCCACTTCACAGCAGCTCACTCCTAAGGGCCTTAATTCTTATGTTCGTTCTGGGCTATGCTGCCCTCCACTGTCTTAAGTAATTAAATGCCCTATCCTCCTGGCTTGCTGTAATAACTTACCAGTCATAACTGACTGACACATAACTTAACTTATAACTTACTTTACCATAAATGACTTTGGTAATACATAACTTGAATAATGACACAAACACAGGTGTGCGGGTATAAAGACCCATAGGGTCCGCATTTATTATAGAACATAGGAACCGGCTGGAAGCAACTCAGCAAACCTTAAACCAGGTGGCGGCAATCTAGCTAGGAGAGTAAGTACCCCCCGCTAGGAAATTGGACCACGCCCGTGAATGCCTACACAAGCGGAGCTTAGCTGCACGCACAGACTTAGGGAGTTCTCGGCAACATCAAATGGGGGGAGGTGCCCCAGGCGCGCGCCTGCAGAGACTACCCTCCCCCTGGGCCAGCCGTCACTCTACCTCTAATGGCAAACCGGGGCGTGGTACAAACCGCCACAAGAGATAGCCCACAGGCACAGCTCTTGCCGCCACCCACATAATAATAATAATGTAATAATATAGCACGCCTCAAATTACCCAGGAACAGGTCAATGCCCCTCTCAGGGAAGTACACCCCATCACTCCTGTAGAGGCTTCTCCCAGCCGTTGTGATGTTCCCATGTTCCACAACAAACCCTACGGAATGCGCTAGGACAAAATCCTAACCTCCCTGTTCAGTTTCTTTCTGACCTGAAAGGCCACCCTGTGGGCTGCACATGGCACCACTCAATTCTGGGGATGCTATTGGCCACCCTATCTTAACATTGGGATCCATGTCTGGAAAGTGTACAAATCAGACTGAATCACCCCACTGAGCAGTTTGCACGGCAGGAGCCCCATATCACTACCATGTGCGTGAATGATCATAACTTGGGGTTTGTCCCACCTGTGCAATGCCCCGTGCAGCAACCCAGGCAGATCTACGACCTAGCCACCTAACAGTGACCTAATGGGGGGGGACCCAGTTGTTGCCCGTCAGGGCTTGCGATCGCTCTCAGCTCCGCCCAGTGAATGTAGGAGTGACCCACGATCAGCAGTCTCAGTGGACCATCTCTTGGCCCTGTAAAGAAACAACAGTTAACTGGGAACATCGCAACATAAGAAAACAAAACATTCATATTGTTAATGGCCTAACATACAACATGTATCTCTTAGACCTCCATCTCCCCAACGCCCTTAATGTGGTCGGCAGACCAACACAAACCTGCGGCAGCGGAAGACGCTCCAACCCTGAAGGAGTGGGGGCAATGAGCCTTGGGTCAAGGCCCGCTTTCCATGCTGCCCAGCTCAGGACTCTCCTGCATTGAAATCTGGTCAACAGGGGACCGTCCTCGTGAACCAGAAATTGTAATGGACCCTCCGGATCGCGTCCATATAGGTCCTAAGCAACCTGACTGGGCAACAAAATGAGCCCACGTGGCGGGTTAAGACGTCCACCTCCTTTCCCTTCTTGGTCTGTCTTTGATCTGGAGAGAAAAATTAGATCAGATGACTCATCGTTCTTGACATGAGGAGGCCTACAGACCCCCGGGCTTGAACCACCCTAAGTGCCCCGTGAAAAACCAGCCCAAAGGCAGCGGAGAACGGGTACCCTTGTTGGCATGAGAACCCACCACAGGCACGGTTCGACACAGGAACCAATCTCTTGATGGTAACGAGCACCCTAACATCCCTTGTTATGGGCACCATACGCCCCCCAGTCCCTCAACACCTGCCCGACCAGGAAGGTTCTTGAAGAGCCGAGAGGCATATATATCTTGTAGCAAATGACACTGCATTAACGAAGAGTCAATCTTGATACCCAAAAAGGTAAGGCACGTGCAAAGGCACTGGGCCTTACCCTCCGCCAGAGAGACACCCATTCTGGCCAGCAAAAATCTAATCACTTTCATCAGGAAAGCACGCACAGCGTATCCAGCATATCCAAACAGCAGGACATTGTCCAGGCAATGTGCCGGCCATCAAAAACAGCAATCACTGAGATGGCCCAGTGCAAGAAGCTCTGAAGGCTTCAAAATGAGCACATGATATAGAACAGCTCATAGGCAAGCTTTTGTCCACGAAATACTTGCCCTCACGCCAACATCCCAGGGTGTAAGGAGGAGGGATGAATGGGAAGCATCCGAAATGCTGATACCACATCCAGGTTTGCCCTCCATACCAGTGATAACGCGTCATCAAAGGACTGGTAGTAAACCGAACTGGCTCAGGGGAAATAGCGTTGCTGCCCGACCTTCCTCTAGGGAAGGTAAGGTGCTGGATGAGCCGGGACTTACCCGGCTCCTTCATAGGAACAACCCCAAGAGGAGAGAGGAACCAATCCTCGAATCGTAATCTCCACAAATGAGCCAGCCCTGCGGCCCACAGCAATCTCCTTGTCCCTCTTTTTCCTCGCAACGCTAGGAAATTTGTATGCCGATTTCGTAAACCCTATACCGCGAAGCTGAAGGGGATAATGAATCCCTGACGGAGGCCGCCGCCTAGCAAGGCAGCCACCCTCCTAACCGAATTACGGCTACCAATTGTGGCTACCCTCAGTGGGGTGGCCACCCTTTCCGGCAGTGAAAGGTTTGAAACTGGAACTAGGGTGCTCTTGTGACCAGCCTGCATCGTGGGATCTGTTACACTCCAACCGGAGTGGCCACCCCGCGATGCTTACTCGCGTGGCAAAACACACGCCGGCCCTTTGGGGCAGAGCTTATTCCGGAACTGTGCAGCAAATACCTGTGGGACGCCGCTGAGAGCGCCAAGGTGCACAATTGCCCGGGAACCCAGCAGATACCTGCCCAGGCTAAAAAAGGCTTTTTCGGGCCCGAACTATGCCCCTAACCACAAATCTACGTCGCCAAATTCAGGAGGGGATTACCAACCATCTATCGCTGAACGCGACGCCATAATCCAGCTATGCCCGTTCCCGAAACCGCTCGCAAGCGGTTTAGATGGCATCTTGATATTTGAGGATATTCAGAGCCCAGATCGGGAAGTTTAGCGATGTAACACCGCCATTTCTTCCTGGTGATAGACCTTGGCCGGAAGTTCAAACCTATGCCATATTTACCATCTTGAATGCGTCTAACAAATTTGGACTTCAGATGCTCGAGAAGGCTTGTGCTTGTCCCCATACATGGCCGTTGTAAGCCCATCTGTCGCCCCAGGGACAGCCACCCCCCGCTGCGCAGGAGGTGTCTGCAATGAACACAGCGTTCTAGCGAGAGAAACAAGGGGAGAGGGGGAGGACCCATGGCCTTACGCACCTTGACTACCCACGTCATCAATTTTATACATTCCCTTCTGCTCTTTAGCCTCCGACCCCAGGGACCTATCACTCACTCAGACCCAAAATCATCCGAAGATGAACTAAAGCCCCTATGCCCGAAAGATAAAATGGTCTCACCAGTTCCAAGAGGGGCGCTGTACTCTTCCTTGCCACGAACACCTGGACTGTACTGCATCGGCACCCAAGCATTCTGTGGCTCCATGAGATACACCACTTCTTGCGATTCCATGCTCTCCAGCTCCCAGGGGCGCTGCACGGCAAAGGATCCAAGGAGATTGAAGGTTACTCCAGGCTGTGCTCCTCCTTGGCCTGAAATGAGAAATGCAAGAGAGGAGTACCACGGGGAGAGGCCAAGGACCCGCCAGCCACAGTAGAATCTAGTCCCCCTCACCCAGAACATTGCACAATGCACCACACACTGTTCCATACACTCAGACATGCCACTCTCTTGTGATGCAGACACTGCCTTCGCCACTACACCTGACTAGAGAAGCCCTGTTCTGTGCTATCTCCATGCTGAGCAGAAACTAAGAGAAAAACATCTGGGCCCTTCCTGGCCGAAACGTTAATTGTTACCCCAAATGCATCCCACAGGGGGGGGGGTACCCCAGGTGAACTCCTGCGTGCCCTATGTGATGGGCCTCTCATGCACCGCAACATGACACGGCGTAATTCCTGCTAGGCCTCAATTGGCCGCTAACAGTCAGGCCTTGCGCCACTGACTGACTGCAAAGAAAAGGCTGACTATCTAAACAATCTGTTGATAAACAAAAGAAACCCCCAGTCAGGCCTGCGGCCTGCTCATAATTGCCCTTTCTCATCACCTGAACCACAGCCTCTGGCCTGCAAATTCTCCCATGCTTTCCACATCATACTATCCAAGCAATTTATCTGCCAGCGAGCGCAGAGCCCCTGAGCCTCGCTGCGCGCCCCCCCCAGCGGGCCTCGTCCCCCCCCCCCAGGCACTCCTCTCTTACCTGGGACCCCGGAGGAGGAGACGATCCCACCCGCTTGGCTACCGGATCTCAAATGGCGGTTCCGGAAGTGACGTCTCCGGAAGTGACGTCACCGGAAGCGCCGAGACCGGAAGAGACGCCGTCAATGATGGATGCCGCTGCCCGCATGGCCGAAGACTCGCCCGAAGCCATCCGACGACCAGGAGGAGGGGAAGAACGCCGGAAGTCGCGACCGCTAAGGGGGACCGCCGCCACAAGCCCTGCAAGAGCGCGACCGCTGCAGGCCTGGGCTTTGTGGACACCGTAACCGACGGCGGAGGTAAGTATGAATGCTCACACTCACTCCAGCCAACGACCCACCCTAGAGACGCGCATCAGGGGTATGTGGAAATGATTAAGGGGAGGAGAAGAGGGTACCCGGCCCCCAGGCCCAACCACTAACTGACCGGGAGGGAGAGAGGGGGAAGATGGGCCTACCTGGGAAATAATCTATTAACTGGAGAGTGCCAGGTCAAACACCAATAGGGCACCCAGATCCCCCCCTGACTTCCCCATTAAATTACAGAGAAAAGGGGGAAAGATCGGGGTACGACTCACCGGAGATGGTGGGACTCCGATCAGTAACTCCTCCAACACATCCCTCTTCACAGGTGCTCTGGAAGACTTTGAAAAACAGCCCATGCTGCAGCAGACTGCTTAACCAGAGAATGAAGATCCTGCAAGCTGTGAAGACAAGCTGGAAAGAGGGTTTGGGGCCTGTAGCTTGGCTTCTTAAAGGTGAGCCCTGTACCCACCCACAAAAATGCAACATTGTTGCCACTTCACAGCAGCTCACTCCTAAGGGCCTTAATTCTTATGTTCGTTCTGGGCTATGCTGCCCTCCACTGTCTCACTTGTTACTGAGCTCTAAAGTCTCAATGTGCAACATAAATCCTATTTCCCTGCAGTTCCTATACTGCCTACTGCATACTGAGTCCTGGAGCATCCCATAGTACTAATACTTATCTTGTTATACCCTAAATAGTGCTATATACATCTTATTATATTGCCCTGTACTGCAGCTGCTACCTGCTCTTTATTACATATCTCACTGCACACTGAGTCCTGGAGCATCCCATAGTACTAAGAGGTTGCAATTTTTTTAAAAAACTTTTTTTTTTAGCATCAGCGCCTACTGAGCTGCTCTGTAGGAGCTTGTGCCTTAATTAAAATGTGCACATTGAGTGAATCTGCCTCTTTTGTGTCTCCACCCCTTTGTGGCTCTGCCCTCACCAACGGTATTTTTTAAGGAAAAGGTGGCAACCCTATGTGCAGTGTGTGTGTGTGTCAGTGTTTGTGTACATATGTATGCTGTGCTCTGCAGTGTGTGTGTGTATGTGTGTGAATATTTGTGTACATATATATGTGCAGACATCCCAACTCTCCCTGAAGTTCAGCGAGTCTCCCTGATTGTAATAGCGGCTCCCTGATGCCAGCAAATGGGATGCAATCTCCCTGAAATTCCAAGTTACTAAAAAAAATGGGTAGTCTGCAGGAGAGACGGAGTATGATGATGTGTGACACAGTGGGAGGGGGGAAGAGGGTCGGAGGGGAGTCAACACATCCTGCAGCAGAGAGAGAGGCAGGACAAGATCGCGCGTGTCCGCCCCACCACCACCACCAGTTACCCCGAGTCCGGTCACACACTGTTCACGATGCCCAGAAGCAAGGTAATGTGCGGTCTCATCTCCAAACACTGCTCCAATAATTTTGTAACCTAACGGCATAACAGTTATGATGTTAATCTGGCCATACAGCACTATTTTACTTGTTATTGGGGTTTCAACTTGGTATATATATATATATATATATATATATATATAATATAAAAATTGATTTCATAATAAATTTGATGCCGCTAGAAGCCACATCCTCAAACCATGCCCTGAGACAACCCCCCTCCATGCCCACTTAAATAGTGTCCAGGAATTTTCTGGGCAAAAGGTCGCAACCCTATATAGAACCCTCAAAGCATGCATCAGTAACCAAAAAGCCCCCACTGATTTTAATAAAATAAAACAAATACTACCTTATTTACTGAACATAATTAAACTTTGTATTCTAGAATATTTAAGCATTCAACAAGCGTATGATCACTGGATAAAAGGTTTGTTGTATGTGGTTGTGCAATAAAGCTACTTTTTTAAATGTGACCTTAGTGGGAAGCTACTTTAATGATAAGTCTCTATCCTATTTAGGGTTTCAAGGTGTCCAATATATAACTGGGGGGGTGGGTGGCAGCCCAGTAGTGGGTGAACTCATCTCCCTGAAATGAGTTTTTGCAGATTGGGATGTCTGTATGTGCATGTGGTGTAGTGTGATTGAATGAGTGTTTACGTGTGTTTGCGTATGCTGTGTGTTGTGTGTGTACATGAGTGAACATAATTGGGTAAAGCATGACTGGGGTGGGGCCATGTTGCAACAAAATAATCTTCTACATTTCCCCTCCCGATGTTGGGCTCTGGATCCACCCCTGCCCCTGGACAGTTCTACTTAAAACAGTACATTCACTCTGCAATTTCACAACTGATTGCTTTTGTGCCTTCACCAGTTAAATACAAAAAATGCAACAGACTCATTTGGGAAATCCCTAAGAAGCCCTAAAAAGGTTATCTACCTTCCTGGTTCCTGATGCAGTTTCTGAGCTAATGAGTGTGGAGTGCCTGGCTGGGCAGGGAGCACAATAAGTGGGTGGGTCAATGGAGGAGCACAAGAAGCTGGCAGTTCCCCCCCCCCTCCTTTTCACATTGGGGGGGAGGGGAACTGTGGGCTGACAAAAGAAGTAGGCAGGTTCAAGGGAGAGATAAGGATAGGAATAGGGGAGGGTTTAGAAAGCGAGTTAGGGGTATTAGGGACTTACTAAGGCAGCAGGATCAGTTCACAGCTTGTCTTCTTTTCTTCACAGATCGCAGAAGCAGCTGGCCTTCGTGCTCCAGGTCGCAGGATCATGGAGAGAAGAAGCAGGAAGCAAGTTCCACCAAGAAGACTGCAGGACAGTGTGCTTAACATTCGGTTACCTAGGAGGAGGACAAGAAGTACAGGTGAGTTTGATTCTAAAAAATTACATGCAGGTCCTCCTAGGTCCCCTGTCCCCCCTCCCCCTCTTTCCTCAGAGACAACCAGCTCCAGTGAGAGTGAGGGTCCCTATGAAGCTGCAGACCTTTCCAGGTCAGCTTCCCCCTGTTCCCCCTCGGTTTCATCTTATTTTGGAGAATTAACTCCTGTACCCTCCCCTTCTTCCCAACCCGTTTCCGCCTCTCCCGGTTCAGGCGCTGGGCAGGGAGACATTTCTCAGGCCTCAAGGCAGGCCTGTGGCCCTCCTAGGCCTCGGCGCGGCCGTCATCCATCCCAGCCTCTGCCTGCCCTCCCTACACCCCCTTTGTCTAAACAAATTGTGCAGGTCTCGCATGGCCCCAGCCCTACAAGTCACCAACGGTGCTCCCCCCGGTGACTTATCCATAGCAGATGGGGCTCGATCGGACATTTCCAAGATGGCGACCGCCACGCTGACTCCTCCTCCTTGCCGGAAACGATCCAACCGGAAGTGTAAGGATACGCATACATCACTTCCGGTTGCGCGGCCTTTACAAACGGCCGGATGGGGAGCGGAGGACAACGGGTGTTCATCCGCTCCCTCCCCTAGTAGACGAGCAGGCTCCGGCCAGGGATTGGAGGAGGAAGTTCGCTCCTCCATTCCCTCCCCTAAAAAACGAGCGCATCACAGTTATCACAGGGCCTCAAAACACAAGGGGGTGAATAAGAGCAGGGCCCGGGGATACAATAAATATGCCAGAGTGGGGGGCAATAATGTTTCTGGACTAGGGGCCAATCCTGTTAGAAGTAATGGTCAGGCAGACATATGTTTCAGAGATAATGGGGGGTATGAGGTGCCATGGGAAAACAGGGGGGACCCCCATAGTAAGGCCAGAGCTTCTCAGAGTCACCCTCTTTATATGAGCCACCAGGTAGCGGATAGGGGGCCTTATTATACCTCAGACAGGGATCCCCCTGCAGTTTCTTGGCATCCATCATTGGAGGGTATGCACTATCCTCACCCAGGTCCGTCCACTTCCAGGGACCCCATTAGCACCCTCCCCTCCCCTTCCTGCCCCCCTCCCTTCCCCAACCCACTATCATTACAGGATACGGCGGGATGGGCATCACCTAGCCACAATCAAGATCAAACACTAGGACATGGAAAGGAGGGTAGAGATCAAAGCAGCAGGAGCCGCAGCCAAGGAAATGATATGGTGGAGCGGGCAGCAACTTCCAGGGACCTGAGTGAGTACAAAGAAATGTTGTCTGAATGCTCTGACGGGGGATGTAGTTCTAGTGCTGATTCAGAATCCAGTAGTTCGGATTCAGAATCGGAAGAGGGTGAGGGTAGTCAGCAGACATGTAACAAAATATGGAAAATGTTAAAGAAAATGAGCAGAAAAGGTAAGGGGGGCATAGGAGTGTACCAACAGCGAACAAAGGTTCAGGGGAGTTTAGTAATGCCGGGGAGCCGGGCGCAGTGTTACCTAATGCAGGGAACAGGCTAGGCATACAATGCGAACTAGACCTGTTATGGGAACATTTAAAACGTAGGACAATTAGCAAAGCCAGGCTTGGCCGGTATATGGATGTGTTTCAGTTAACAAAGGAGGCAGTGAAAGCCAAGGAAGCAAAAGGGGGAAAAAATGGATAAGAAGGAGATACCTAGAAAGGATATTTTACATTGGGTTAAAGGATTTCTAGTTTACGCGGCATGTTACTTGCGGGACAGGCCGACGCAGGGAGAGAGCCTAATTAGGTACCTTCATACTATTTTGGAGGTGTACACCACTTTCGGGGGTCAGGCTTGGAGGGACTATGACACAGAATTTAGGAAGAAACTAGGAAAGGCTAGTGTTAAGTACTTTGGTACAAAGGAATTAGATATGTGGACTAGATTGGTTAAGCCAGACAATAGTCAGAGGTTCAAACAAGCGTATACTAGCAGCAGTTACACTGGAACAGCAGCTGAGGATAACATGAAAAAGATTTGTTGGGGGTATAACGCCAAAAAATGTGACCGACAGAATTGTGGTTTTAAGCATGTTTGCAGGTACTGTAAGGGGGGCCATCCAGGGGTGGAATGCACGAGGCACGGCAAGCGTCCCTTTCGGGCCATGCAGGGGAAGGGAAATACAGCTTCCCAAACAAATTGATTTCAGTAGCTTTACTCCACTACATATACCAGTAATACTGGATATGCTAAGGATATATCACAATACAGCAAGGGCTTCATTCCTTACACAGTCATTCAGGCAAGGTTTTATTATACCAACACAGGGGAAAATTAAAATGGGGAGAAAACGGAACTTAATTTCAGCTTACCAATACCTACTGGAGGTGGAAAGCAAAATACAAAAGGAGGTACAGTTAGGGAGAATAGTAGGGCCCTTTATAACGCCTCCACTTAGGGATATGATAATTTCACCAATAGGGGTGGTGCCAAAAAAAGAGGAAGGGAAGTTCAGGTTAATTCACCATTTATCGGCACCCAGGGGTACCTCGGTTAATGACTCAATAAATGACCAGATTTGTTCAGTGAAATACCAATCTTTGACCAGGCTTTAAAAATGATAAAATCAATAGGTCCTGGTGCAGAGATGGCAAAAATAGACATAGAGTCAGCATTCAGACTACTTCCATCCGGAGAGCTATAGATTGATGGGAATCAAGTTTAGGGACCAATACTTCTATGACCGTTGCTTACCAATGGGATGTTCGCTTTCGTGTGCATACTTCGAGGAGTTTAGTACGTTTATACATGATATGTTGGTAGCAAGGACAGGCATGGTGACAGTAGCCCATTACTTAGATGATTTTTTGGTTGCTGGGAAACAGGGAACAGATCAGTGCAAATATTTAATGGTTCAGCTACAGACGTTATTAAACTTAATGGGAGTTCCAATAGCACGGGAAAAAACTGAGGAACCTGTGACATCCCTGGCATTCCTAGGGATTCAAATTGACACAGTGGCACAAGAATGTCGGCTTCCCATGGACAAAATTAAAAAACTGGAAAAGCAGCTAGATCAGGCACACACAGTACAGTACATGACACTTAAAGAAGTTCAATCTTTGCTTGCGTTGCTTAACTTCACTTGCAAGGTGATACCTATGGGCAGGGTTTTTAATAGGCGTTTGGAACAGGCCACAGTAGGGTATGACAACCCTAGGAGTAGAATAAACATAACGGAGGAATTGAAGCAGGACTTGCAGATGTGGGGGGAGTTTATAAGACAATTTAATGGGGTGCGGATTTGGCAGGATAGCCCACATTCAAACCAAGTGTTGCACCTATTCACAGATGCAGCGGGTTCACACGGGTTTGGCGCATATTTAGAGGGGCAATGGTGTGGAGACAGGGGCGACGCGAAATCTCACGCTCTTGGAGCTTTTCCCCATAGTGGTGGCGGTAGAAATTTGGTGCCAGCGATTAAGTAACAAGAGTGTCAGATTTTGGACAGATAATATGAGTGTTGTACATGCCATAAACAACTTGGCATCAAAATCACCGCCAGTAATTAAATTACTGAGAATACTGGTGCAGAGATGCATGTTGAGCAATATTACCTTTATGGCCAAACATGTGCCGGGGGTTCAAAATATATTAGCTGACGCATTATCACGGGACATATTCTGGAAAGTAGCGCCTAAGGCAGAAAAGATTGGAATGGCTTGCCCGTGCTATCTTTGGCAGGTGGTGGAGCAAAAAGAATCCTATGGGACCTGGTAAAGCGATCTGTGGCCGCCAGGACTTGGATCAATTATTCAAGGTACTGGGAGGAATGGGTGACATTTTTGAAGCGGGAACAGGGCCAAGCAAACACGCTCAATGCTCTCTGTGAATACATGGCAGGGCAAAAGGAAAAAAGGGGTTAAGAAGGGCCTCATGAATTCAAAGTTAGCGGCACTGTCCTTTTTTAATCAGTGGGGGGGGGGCTTAGAAGATTATACAAAACAGTTTATTATCAGAAAAGCCCTTAAGGGATGGGATAAAGGAGGCAATAGGCGAGATCAGAGGGAACCCATTACAAGGGAGAAGTTGGCATTAATAGTAAAAACGTTGCAAAGCATATGTAAAGATAAGTTTGAGGTCAAATTGTTCAGAGCAATATACGCCGTAGCATTCGCAGGGGCATTTAGGGTTAGCGAGGTGGTAGCAAAAAATAAACGTGACCCAGAAGGAGGATTACAGCTGAGTCATGTCAGTCTATACCCCAATTCGATGATGGTGTATGTATGCAGGTCAAAAACAGACCAGGACGGGAAAGGGAGTTGGATAGCTATTCAAAGGGAGGAAAATAGGGACATTTGTCCTGTAAAAACCTTGAACAAATATATGTATAAGGCCAAAAGGGGGGGCTCAGTTATTCAAACATAAAGGAGGAGAACCAGTGTCGATTTTTCAATTCAGGAGAGTGCTGAAGTTGACAGTCCAAAGACTGGGATGGGAACCAAGCAGGTATAACACCCATTCATTTAGGATAGGAGCTGCCACGTTGGCGGCATTAGCGGGTTCTACAGATGAACAGATTAAGAAATTGGGTAGATGGAGTTCAGAGTGTTTTAGGAAATACATACGACCATAAAAAAAAAAAAAAAATATTTTGTAAAGTTAGAATTTATACTCACTCTATTAGGTAGGAAGCACAGGTGTGTATGCATGCTTTCATTATGATTGTTTTTGGTAATTATATCTCTTCTTTGTTTCCTGTCACACAGGTAAAAGGGTGAGGGCAGTGAGAGTTTGGATAATCGGGCACTCCTACATACACTGGGCAGCGGTTAAGGCCACAAGGGATAACAATCAGCAGCTCGGTTTACACACTAGCAAAGTATCAATAAGGTGGTTAGGGAAGAGAGGCATGAGATGGGAGCACTTGCCGCACACCATTAACCAAGCAGCATTAAGGTGGGGGGCCCCAGACATAATAGTCATTCATTTGGGAGGAAATGACATAGGATATTGGCAGAACATCGACCTGATCGCGGCAGCAAAGTCGGATTTCTGATGGCTCGTTGCTCGGTGGCAGCACATTAGGCTGGTATGGTCTTCCATAATATCAAGACGGAATTGGTGGGGAGTAGAATGCCAGAGAGGAGGTTTTAGAGCTAGGAAACGCATCAATAGTGCTATTACACAAATTCTCACCACCTTACATGAGCTGGGCAGGCATACAGTGGCCAGACACAGGGAGATCAGGGTGGAGAACGCGGAAATGTACAGACCGGACGGGGTACATTTATCAGAGGCGGGATTAAACATCTTCACATGAAACATAAGGAACACCCTAGAAAACATGGTGAGTGGAGGTCACAAGTTGAGTGCTGCAGTCATTAGTATAGGGAGGTGGTGGCAAAAGAGTCCCCTCTTTTTTGTTGATATTTGTTTAGTGGCGGTAATTGGCGGCCAGTGTTGGTGCATGGTTTGACCGAGTAACGCACAGGGCGTAAGTGGAAATATAGGCCTACGACCCCGACGGGCGAGTCGGTAAAGTTTTCCACATGCGCAATGCAGCGTTTTGGTGCGGTGTAAGTTTGGCACCTGGTAGGCTGACTGGGGGAGCGTGGGCTCCCTGACCCCCCTCGTGGCCAAGTGTTGGTTCCGGTTGTGTCAAGTTCAGCCGCAATTACGGGGGGTTTAGTTAGGGGACTCATTGCCGTTACTTATGGAATTGATTTTAAAATAAAGTGACCTTGTTAATGTTGCCACTACACCAGTGTTGTGTCTTGATTGGGGAAACAAGTAAAAGAGGGAATATAAGCAATAACAAATTCGGGTGCGGGGACAAATTGACCATACAGCACTTATGAGTGTGGAGTGCCTGGCTGGGCAGGGAGCACAATAAGTGGGTGGGTCAATGGAGGAGCACAAGAAGCTGACAGTCCCCCCCCCCCTCCTTTTCACATTGGGGGGGGGGAGGGGAACTGTGGGCTGACAAAAGAAGTAGGCAGGTTCAAGGGAGAGATAAGGATAGGAATAGGGGAGGGGTTAGAAAGCGAGTTAGGGATATTAGGGACTTACTAAGGCAGCAGGATCAGTTCACAGCTTGTCTTCTTTCCCACCCTCCAGTCCCTAAGCAAAAGGTTATATAAGTGGTATTATAACTTTCTTTTCTTCATATTACAGATTGAGAATCAGCAATGAGGTCACGGAGGCAATGAGTCCAGATGGATGAATAAGGAATGTCATGCTATTCGGTCGACATGAAAATGAGCAAATATTAGAGTAATAAGAAAATGGCTATCCCCACTTAGTAGGTATCGTTCCGAACGGGCGTAACTATTAGGTGGTGGTATGGCAAACCCCCCCGGTGGGCGGCGGTAATTGGCAGCCAGTGTTGGTGCATGGTTTGACCGAGTAACGCACAGGGCGTAAGTGGAAATATAGGCCTACGACCCCGACGGGCGAGCCGGTAAAGTTTTCCACATGCGCAATGCGGCGTTTTGGTGCGGTGTAAGTTTGGCACCTGGTAGGCTGGTTGGGGGAGCGTGGGCTCCCTGACCCCCCTCATGGGCAATTGTTGGTTCCGGTTGTGTCAAGTTCAGCCGCAATTACGGGGGGTTTAGTTAGGGGACTCATTGCCGTTACTTATGGAATTGATTTTAAAATAAAGTGACCTTGTTAATTTTGCCACTACACCAGTGTTATGTCTTGATTGGGGAAACAAGTAAAAGAGGGAATATAAGCAATAACAAATTTGGGTGCGGGGACAAATTGACCATGCAGCACTTATTAGCAAGGAATGTAACAATCCAGACATTTCCTTCGTTCCTTTTACCAAATTGAAAAACTTGTTTCCTTTACCATCTTAAAAACTGGAGGTTTGAGAGACTATTCCAAAGATGGACAGTGCTATTTCCACTAACAGTACTTCTTTTAAGGATTTTATGGGCAGAAAACATTAAGAGGCCATTTCAGCTGACAGGCTATATGTTTCCTCCAGCTGTTAGTGCAACATCTTGATCTTATTTATTTATAAAATATTTTACCAGGAAGGATACATTGAGATTTCTCTCGTTTTCAAGTATGTCCTGGGATCACAAAACATTGCATTGATACAATAGGGTACAATAAAATACAAAAACAATAATAATACACAATATATGCAAACATTTAACATAGAGCAGGTACGAAATATTTAATCAACCATGACAGGAGCATTCTGTTTTGAGATATGTATAGAGGGATCTCTTAAAGGATTTTAGGCTTGGGGAAGTTTTTATTTCAATCTTATTTCCAAAGAAGATTCATTTTGTGCAACGTGAGGGACAGGGCTCACATAGGGAGTGGCTTAGTATAATATGGACAACAGAATTCATAGGCAGACAATGGCATCAGGAGCCAGTGACAAGCTGCAGGGCTTGACTTAGCAGTCAGAGAGGCATTGGAAGCAGTAGGCACTTGGCACAGCCAGGCTGGACCTTACATTTAGAGAGGCATGGGCAGCAGTAGAAAATGGACACAGGATGGCTTACTTAGCAGTCAGAGAGACATTGGAAGTAGTAAAACAGATGAAACAATAAAACTGGCTAATACAGTGACAGCACTGTAGCCAGTGGCACAGTAGGATGGCACTCACATAGTGGTAGCAGACCGTAGGCCAGGTGGATCTATTAAACTGGCTGTAATAAGATGGCAGCAGAAAGCAGTGATTTGGCAGGGTGGCACTGGCAGAGCAATAACAGTAGGCTAGGTGGATCTATTAAAGTGGCTGTAATACAATGGCAGCAGTAGTCAGTAAAACATCAGGATGGCACTGGCAGAGTGGAAGCAGACAGTAGGCCAGGTGGAACTAGTAAACTTGCTGTAGTACAGAGACAACAGTAGGCAGTGGCATGGCAGGATGGCACTGGCAGTGTGGCAGCAGACAGTAGGCCAGGTAACTAGTAAGCTGCACACACAAAAAGAGAGAAGCGCTCAGTAAGACCGATTTAAATCATGGTTTTAAATTTTGGAATAATAACTTTTTTAGATTCTTTTTCCAGTTAAACACTCTATTCAATTGCTCCAAATCTATGCTGCTAGATAAAATCTATCAGTGCTAACCCCTAAAGCACCAACAAAAAAAGAGAAAAGAAACTGCATACAGATCCTCCGCAGGAAAAGATTTCTTCCATAATACAGATAACATGTAGGAGACCTTTGATAAAGCTTTGGCAAAATGCGTCAGGTGACGCAAGTGGGGGTCGGAGGTAACTCTTACACTGCATATATCGACTCAATCCAGGTCTGTAAAAAGGTTATATCATTTTATGAATAAAAGCTATGTTTTACTGTTTGAAGACTTGGCAACAAGAGACATGATTCTTGTGTACACTGCACTTGACAGAGAATGATAATGGCCACTCTGTAACTATCTGTATTTTTCCAGTAACATCAGACCATTTCTAATTTGGTTATATATCATTAGAAATGCATAGATAGATTGTTGAAATAAATGAAATTATTGGGCTTGGAAATATCTGCAGTTTAACAATTTAATAATTCATATTTGATAACTTTTCACCTATACTTTATTGGAAGGAGAAAAATAATGATTACCTTTAATAATAACAATTCAAATAGTTGTATTTAAATAACCATCACCTTAAAGGGACAGTAAACCTTAAAAATAATGTTATATATTTCTGCACATAGTGCAGAATTATATAACATTATTTAGGTGCTATAGCCATAAACGCATTTTTTACCTTTTAATTTGCTAAAAATATGGCGCTTTTACAGACCCGCTCTCTGCTCTCTGCTGAGCGGGTCTGTTATTTTTAGTCAGCGCATCGGGCCAGCTGTATTGTCACAGCCCGGCCCGACCGCGCCATAGCACTAAGTGCAGCTCGCTCCTGTCACAGGAGCGACCTGCACTTAGTCTTATGGCGCGGTCGGGCCGGGCTGTGACTATACAGCTGGCCCGATGCACTGACTAAAAATAACAGACCCGCTCAGCAGAGAGCAGAGAGCGGGTCTGTAAAAGCGCCATATTTTTAGCAAATTAAAAGGTAAAAAATGCGTTTATGGCTATAGCACCTAAATAATGTTATATAATTCTGCACTATGTGCAGAATTATATAACATTATTTTTAAGGTTTACTGTCCCTTTAATAATAGTGATGTCGCAAACCTAAAAATTTTGGTTCGTGAACGGCGGACTCGAACTTCCGCAACTGATCGCGAACCGGCGAACCGCCATTGACTTCAATAGGCAGGCAAACTTTTAAACCAACAGGGACTCTCTCTGGCCACAATAGTGATGGAAAAGTTGTTTCAAGGGGACTAACACCTAGACTGTGGCATGTCGGAGGGGGATCCATGGCAAAACTCCCACGGAAAATTACATAGTTGATGCAGAGTCTGGTTTTAAGCCATAAAGGGCATAAATCACCTAACATTCCTAAATTGTTTGGAATAACGTGCTTTAAAACATCAGGTATGATGTTGTATCGATCAGGTAGTGTAAGGGTTACGCCCGCTTCACAGTGAAAGACTAAACTCCCAGTGTAACGCACCGCAAACAACCCCAAACAGTCTATTTGCACCACCACGAGATAGATTTGATAGATAGATACATAGATTACATAGATCAATAGATGCAATATACATTTGATAGATACGATTGATAGTTAGATAGATTTGATAGATAAATAGATAGATTTGATAGATATATAATTTCCCTGACAGAGAATTACAAGACGTGCGGTCTGGGACCCATGGTAAGGTTCCCAGAGGCAGTTGCGGCGCCAGGGGACGTGTATATGGCAGGGATTTTAGGAACCGGGAGATAGAAAAAGATTCTTGGTCGGTCCTCCTACTTCAAATTTGGGGCACTGCACGTGCAATCTACTGTGGCACCAGATATGAGTGGTGTGTTAAGTAGTAGTATTCTGATCAGTTTAATACCTGTTACTCCCCCTATTGGGGGAGGTCTATATGGCATGGATTTTAGGAACCGGGAGATGGAAAAAGATGCTTGGTCGGTCCTCCTACTTCAAATTTGGCCGAAACACAAGTGGCTGTCACAAAACAGTCCGGCCACGAGATAGATAGATAGATTTGATAGATAGATACATAGATTACATAGATCAATAGATGCAATATACATTTGATAGATACAAATTACATAGATCAATAGATGCAATATAAATTTGATAGATACGAATTACATAGATCAATAGATGCAATATACATTTGATAGATACGAATTACATAGATCAATAGATGCAATATACATTTGATAGATATGATTGATAGTTAGATAGATTTGATAGATTTGATAGATATATAATTTCCCAGACAGAGAATTACAAGACGTGCGGTCTGTGACCCATGGTAAGGTTACTTCCTTTTGCACAATCGAGTACAGGTTGGGGATTGCCTTTTGTGCAAAGAAATTGTGGCCGGGTACCTTCCACTGCGGTGTCCCCTATCAGGGGACGTGTATATGGCATGGATTTTAGGAACCGGGAGATGGAAAAAGATGCTTGGACACCCAGTACAGGTTGTTCTCCTTCAGCCTTTTTATACGAGGGTCCCCGACCCTCAACAGGCACGACAGCATGAAAGACCCCATATGCCATGACTTCCTTTTGCAGAATCGAGTACAGGTATGGCATCAATTTTAGGAACCCGGAGATAATTTTTAGGAACCGGGACATGGAAAAAGATGTTTGGACACCCAGTACAGGTCGTTCTCCTTCAGCCTTTTTATACGAGGGTCCCCGACCCTCAACAGGCCAGACAGTTTGAAAGACCCCCATATGCCATGACTTCCTTTTGCACAATCGAGTACAGGTATGGCATCGATTTTAGGAACCCGGAGATGATTTTAGGAACCGGGAGATGGAAAAAGATGCTTGGTCGGTCCTCCTACTTCAAATTTGGGGCACTGCGCGTGAAATCTACTGTGCCACCAGATATGAGTGGTGTGTTAAGTAGTACTATTCTTAGCAGTTTAATCCCTGTTATGTGCCTTTTTTTGGTTTGGGTTTTGAAGCCACAGTGCAGCACCAGAGGCCAGAAAAATTAAGCATGTACACATGCCTGGAAAATTAGGTATTGTTGCAGCCGCAGAAAAATTGATGTTTGTTTGACAGTTAGAAAGTGCCCTAAAACATTGCGGCTTGAACCCTAGTTGTTGGCGGATAAGTCACGCAAGTCATCCGGCATTCAAAGATAAAATACAGCAGCGTGTGGAGCATTTTTAGCCCAAGGCAGCTCATCTCATCAGGCCTTTTTTACTCGAATGTATCGCCCAATGTCAGTCCCTTCGGGATCCATCTCTCATTCATTTTAATAAAGGTGAGGTAATCAAGACTTTTTTGACCTAGGCGACTTCTCTTCTCGTGACAATACTTCCTGCTGCACTGAAGGTCCTTTCTGACAGGACACTTGAAGTGGGGCAGGCCAGAAGTTTGATTGCAAATTGGGATAGCTCAGGCCACAGGTCAAGCCTGCACACCCAGTAGTCAAGGGGTTCATCGCTCCTCAGAGTGTCGAGATCTGTAGTTAAGGCAAGGTAGTCTGCTACCTGTCGGTTGAGTCGTTCTCTGAGGCTGGATCCCGAAGGGCTGTGGCGATGCATAGGAGTTAAAAAGGTCCGCATGTCCTCCATCAACAACACGTCTGGAAAGCGGCCTGTCCTTGCCGGCGTGGTCGTGGGAGGAGGAGGATTACTTTCACCTCTTCCCCTGTTAGATTCCCGTTGTGCTGTGACATCACCCTTATACGCTGTGTAAAGCATACTTTTTTTTTTTTTTTTAACTGCTCCATCCTTTCCGACTTGCGGGAATTCGGTAACATTTCAGTCATTTTATGCTTATACCGGGGGTCTAGTAGCGTGGACACCCAGTACAGTTCGTTCTCCTTCAGCTTTTTTATACGAGTGTCCCTCAACAGGCATGACAGCATGAAAGACCCCATTTGCACAAGGTTGGATGCCGAGCTACTCATGTCCCGTTCCTCATCCTCACTGATCTCACTGAAGGTATCTTCTTCCCCCCAGCCATGTACAACACCACAGGTACCAGATAGGTGACAACGAGCACCCTGGGATGCCTGTTGTGCTTGGTCTTCCTCCTCCTCCTCCTCCTCAAAGCCACATTCCTCCTCTGACTCCTCTTCCTCACAATCCTCTTCCTGCGTTGCCGCTGGTCCAGCAAGCGATGCTGATAAGGCTATTTCTGGTGGTGATGGTGACCACAACTCTTCCTCTTCACGCTCATCTACTGCCGGATCCAGCACTCTTCGCAGGGCACGCTCCAGGAAGAAAACAAATGGTATGATGTCGCTGATGGTGCCTTCGGTGCGACTGACTAGGTTTGTCACCTCCTCAACAGGACGCATGAGCCTACAGGCATTGTGCATGAGCGTCCAGTAACGTGGCAAAAAATTTCCCAGCTCCCCAGAGGCTGTCCTAGCACCCCGGTCATACAAATACTCGTTAACGGCTTTTTCTTGTTGGAGCAGGCGGTTGAACATTAGGAGTGTTGAATTCCAACGTGTTGGGCTGTCGCAAATCAAGCGCCTCACTGGCAGGTTGTTTCGCTAGTGAATATCTGACAAGTGCGCCATGGCCGTGTAGGAACGCCTGAAATGGCCACACACCTTCCTGGCCTGCTTCAGGACGTCCTGTAAGCCTGGGTACTTATGCACAAAGCATTGTACAATCAGATTACACACATGTGCCATGCACGGCACATGTGTCAACTTGCCCAATTTCAATGCCACCACCAAATTACTTCCGTTGTCAGAAACCACTTTGCCGATCTCCAGTTGGTGCAGAGTCAGCCACTGATCCACCTGTGCATTCAGAGCGGACAGGAGTGATGCTGCGGTGTGACTCTCTGCTTTCAGGCAAGTCAACCCCAAGACGGCGTGACACTGCCGTATCCGGGATGTGGAATAGTACCTGGGGAGCTGGGGGGGGTGCCGTTGATGTGGAGCAAGACGCAGTAGCAGAAGAGGACTCAGCCGAGGAGGTTATGGAAGAGGATGAAGTAGGAGGAGTAGAGGAGGTGGCAGCAGGCCTGCCTGCAAGTCGTGGCGGTGTCACCAACTCATCCTCTGCAGAGCCAGGCATTCCATGCTTGGCAGCCGTCAGCAGGTTTACCCAATGCGCAGTGTAGGTGATATACCTGCCTTGCCCATGCTTTGCAGACCAGCTATCAGTGGTCAGATAGACCCATGCCCCAACACTGTGTGCCAGACATGCCATTACTTCCTTTTGCACAATCGAGTACAGGTTGGGGATTGCCTTTTGTGCAAAGAAATTTCGTCCAGGTACCTTCCACTGCGGTGTCCCAATAGCTACAAATTTTTTTAACACCTCAGACTCCACCAGCTTGTATGGTAAAAGCTGGCGGGCTAAGAGTTCAGACAAGCCAGCTGTCAGACGCCGGGCAAGGGGGTGACTTGGTGAAATTGGCTTCTTACACTCAAACATGTCCTTGACAGACACCTGACTGTGGGCAGATGAGCAGGAACTGCTCCGGAAGAGAGACTGATTGGCAGATAGTTGAGAGGGGGCAAGGAGCACAGCAGTGGTTGACGTGGCTGAAGATGCTGGACCAGGAGGAGGATGGCAGCTTTGAGTTTGTGTGCTGCTTGTCCTCATGTGTTCATCCCATAGGCGTTTGTGATGTGAGATCATGTGCCTTCGCAAAGCAGTTGTACCTAGGTGGGTGTTGGACTTCCCACGACTCAGTTTCTTTTGGCACAGGTTGCAAATGGCATTGCTGTTGTCAGAGGCAGACACATAAAAAAATGCCACACTGCTGAGCTCTGCGATGACGGCATTCTGGTGGTGGCAACGGCATGCGTTGATTGGCATGCTGTCTGACTGACCCCGCGTGCCGATGCATGCTGTCTGACTGTGCCACTAGCTCCTTGCGACAACCTCCCCCTGCTTCCAACTCGTCTACTCCTCCTGCTCCTCTCTGTCTCCCCATCTGAACTTTCCCCCTTTTCTTCTTCTCTTCTACCGGGCGCCAACGTGACATCCACGGACTCATCGTCATCATCAACCCCTTCACTTGTATCTGACAACTCAACAACGGAAGCAACGGCGGGTACAACATCATCATCATCATCATCACACCGTGCGTTGTCCATGTCTGTAATGCTGCCTGACTGAGACATATCACAGTTATCTACATCCTCTGTCAATGATGGTTGCGCATCACTCATTTCTTCACACTGAGGTGTACATAACTCCTCTGACAGATCAAGTGAGGCGGCTGTGGTGCTATTGTCGGTGGTGGTGGCAGGCGGGCGAGTGGTAAGTTGAGAGGTGCCCGAAGCTAAGCTAGAGGAGGAGGATGGTGCGTCAAGGTTACGAGCGGAAGCTGTAGAAGATTAGGTGTCCTGTGTTATAAAGTCAACTATTTCATCAGAACTTTTCGTGTTCATGGTACGTGGCCTAACACTGGGCATTATTCTATGGCCAAAGGGAATCACAGCACCACGACCACGACGGCCCCTGCAGGTTGGCCTGCCTCTGCCTGTCATTGTTTTTTCAATTAGTGCTACTATGCGTGCAAGCTACTGTGAGTGGGCACAGTATACGCTCAAAATAGTTTTTTTTTTTTTTTAAATGTACACTGACAGTGCACTACTATTAAACAAGATAATATGAGTGGTGGCACTGGGCAAGTGGGCACAGTATACGCTGTGAGCCTGACACAAAAAGCAGACTGATGTTTCAAAGTGAAAATAGTTTTTTATTTTTAAAATGTACACTTACACTACTATTAAACAAGATAATATGAGTGGTGGTGGCACTGGACAAGTGGGCACAGTATACGCTGTGAGCCTGACACAAAAAAGCAGAATGATGTTTCACAGTCAAAATAGTTTTTTTATTTTTAAAATGTACACTTACACTACTATTAAACAAGATATGAGTGGTGGTGGCACTGGACAAGTGGGCACAGTATACGCTGTGAGCCTGACACGAAAAAGCAGAATGATGTTTAACAGTCAAAATAGTTTTTTTTATTTTTGAAATGTACACTTACACTACTATTAAACAAGATAATATGAGTGGTGGTGGCACTGGACAAGTGGGCACAGTATACGCTGTGAGCCTGACACAAAAAAGCAGAATGATGTTTCACGGTCAAAATAGTTTTTTTATTTTTAAATGTACACTTACACTACTATTAAACAAGATATGAGTGGTGGCACTGGGCAAGTGGGCACAGTATACGCTGTGAGCCTGACACAAAAAAGCAGAATGATGTTTCACGGTCAAAATAGTTTTTTTATTTTTAAATGTACACTTACACTACTATTAAACAAGATATGAGTGGTGGCACTGGGCAAGTGGGCACAGTATACGCTGTGAGCCTGACACACATGCTGGCAGTGGCAGGCTGGCCTGGCAACTGCAATTAGATTACACTAGCAGACTGATGTAAAAGTTTTTTTTAAAAAAAAATTTACACTACTGTTACACCAGATATGACTGGGGGTGGCACTGAGAAAGAAGGCACAGTATATGCTGTGAGCCCGAAACACAGGCTGGCAGTGGCAGGCTGGCCTGGAAACTGAAATTAGATTACACTAGCAGACTGATGTAAAGTTTTTTTTTAAAAAAAAATTTACACTAATGTTACACCAGATATGAGTGGTGGCACTGAGCAAGTAGGCACAGTATATGCTGTGAGCCTGACACACAGGCTGGCAGTGGCAGGCAGGTAACTGCTATTAGATTACACTAGCAGACTGATGTAAAAGTTTTTTTAAAAAAATTTACACTACTGTTACACCAGATATGACTGGTGGTGGCACTGAGCAAGTAGGCACAGTATATGCTGTGAGACTGACACACAGGCTGGCAGTGGCAGGCTGGCCTGGCAACTGAAATTAGATTACACTAGCAGACTGATGTAAAAGTTTTTTATTTTTTATTTACACTAATGTTACACCAGATATGAGTGGTGGCACTGAGCAAGTAGGCACAGTATAAGCTGTTAGCCTGACACACAGGCTGGCAGTGGCAGGCAGGCAGGCAAATGCTATTAGATTACAATAGCAGACTGATGTAAAAGTTTTTTTAAAAAAATTTTACACTACTGTTACACCAGATATGACTGGTGGTGGCACTGAGCAAGTAGGCACAGTATATGCTGTGAGCCTGACACACAGGCTGGCAGTGACAGGTTGGCCTGCTGGCAACTGAAATTAGATTACACTAGCAGACTGATGTAAAAGTTTTTTTTTTTTTTTAATTTACACTAATGTTACACCAGATATGAGTGGTGGCACTGAGCAAGTAGGCACAGTATATGCTGTGAGCCTGACACACAGGCTGGCAGTGGCAGGCAGGTAACTGCTATTAGATTACACTAGCAGACTGATGTAAAAGTTTTTTTAAAAAAATTTACACTACTGTTACACCAGATATGACTGGTGGTGGCACTGAGCAAGTAGGCACAGTATATGCTGTGAGACTGACACACAGGCTGGCAGTGGCAGGCTGGCCTGGCAACTGAAATTAGATTACACTAGCAGACTGATGTAAAAGTTTTTTTATTTTTTATTTACACTAATGTTACACCAGATATGACTGGGGGTGGCACTGAGAAAGAAGGCACAGTATATGCTGTGAGCCCGAAACACAGGCTGGCAGTGGCAGGCTGGCCTGGAAACTGAAATTAGATTACACTAGCAGACTGATGTAAAGTTTTTTTTTAAAAAAAAATTACACTAATGTTACACCAGATATGAGTGGTGGCACTGAGCAAGTAGGCACAGTATATGCTGTGAGCCTGACACACAGGCTGGCAGTGGCAGGCAGGTAACTGCTATTAGATTACACTAGCAGACTGATGTAAAAGTTTTTTTAAAAAAATTTACACTACTGTTACACCAGATATGACTGGTGGTGGCACTGAGCAAGTAGGCACAGTATATGCTGTGAGACTGACACACAGGCTGGCAGTGGCAGGCTGGCCTGGCAACTGAAATTAGATTACACTAGCAGACTGATGTAAAAGTTTTTTTATTTTTTATTTACACTAATGTTACACCAGATATGAGTGGTGGCACTGAGCAAGTAGGCACAGTATAAGCTGTTAGCCTGACACACAGGCTGGCAGTGGCAGGCAGGCAGGCAAATGCTATTAGATTACAATAGCAGACTGATGTAAAAGTTTTTTTTTTAAAAATTTACACTACTGTTACACCAGATATGACTGGTGGTGGCACTGAGCAAGTAGGCACAGTATATGCTGTGAGCCTGACACACAGGCTGGCAGTGGCAGGCTGGCCTGCTGGCAACTGAAATTAGATTACACTAGCAGACTGATGTAAAAGTTTTTTTTTTTTTTAATTTACACTAATGTTACACCAGATATGAGTGGTGGCACTGAGCAAGTAGGCACAGTATATGCTGTGAGCCTGACACACAGGCTGGCAGTGGCAGGCTGGCCTGCTGGCAACTGAAATTAGATTACACTAGCAGACTGATGTAAAGTTTTTTTTTTTTAAATTTACACTAATGTTACACCAGATATGAGTGGTGGCACTGAGCAAGTAGGCACAGTATATGCTGTGAGCCTGACACACAGGCTGGCAGTGGCAGGCAGGTAACTGCTATTAGATTACACTAGCAGACTGATGTAAAAGTTTTTTTAAAAAAATTTACACTACTGTTACACCAGATATGACTGGTGGTGGCACTGAGCAAGTAGGCATAGTATATGCTGTGAGACTGACACACAGGCTGGCAGTGGCAGGCTGGCCTGGCAACTGAAATTAGATTACACTAGCAGACTGATGTAAAAGTTTTTTTATTTTTTATTTACACTAATGTTACACCAGATATGAGTGGTGGCACTGAGCAAGTAGGCACAGTATAAGCTGTTAGCCTGACACACAGGCTGGCAGTGGCAGGCAGGCAGGCAGGCAGGCAAATGCTATTAGATTACAATAGCAGACTGATGTAAAAGTTTTTTTACACTACTGTTACACCAGATATGACTGGTGGTGGCACTGAGCAAGTAGGCACAGTATATGCTGTGAGCCTGACACACAGGCTGGCAGTGGCAGGCTGGCCTGCTGGCAACTGAAATTAGATTACACTAGCAGACTGATGTAAAAGTTTTTTTTTTTTTAAATTTACACTAATGTTACACCAGATATGAGTGGTGGCACTGAGCAAGTAGGCACAGTATATGCTGTGAGCCTGACACACAGGCTGGCAGTGGCAGGCAGGCAACTGTTATTAGATTACACTAGCAGACTGACGTGAAAGTTTTTTTTTAAACATTTACACTACTGTTACACCAGATATGACTGGTGGTGGCACTGAGCAAGTAGGCACAGTATATGCTGTGAGCCTGACACACAGGCTGGCAGTGGCAGGCTGGCCTGGCAACTGAAATTAGATTACACTAGCAGACTGATGTAAAAGTTTTTTTTTTTAAATTTACACTAATGTTACACCAGATATGAGTGGTGGCACTGAGCAAGTAGGCACAGTATATGCTGTGAGCCTGACACACGCTGACAGGCAAATGCAATTAGATTACAAAGAAAAGAAAAAAAAAGACTGATGTTCTAGCCCTAAAAAGGGCTTTTTGGGGTGCTGTCCTTACAGCAGAGATCAGATGAGTCGTTCAGGACTGTAGTGGACACTGAATACACTAGCCTAGCTATCAATTTCCCTATAAAATAAGCAGCAGCAGCACTATCCCTCCTCTCACTAAGAATGCAGGATCAGAATGAATCTAAAATGGCTGCTGCTCAGGAGCTGGGAGGGTCTGGGAGGGAGTGTCTGCAGACTGTGAGATACAGGGTCAAAGTTTACTCAATGATGACGAATAGGGGGCGGATCGAACATCGCATATGTTCGCCCGCCGCAGCGAACGCGAACAAGCTATGTTCGCCGGGAACTGTTCTCCGGCGAACTGTTCGCGACATCACTACTTAATAATAGGAATTTAAATTGTTGTTTTTAATTCTTGCCCCTACCTCCTTACACTTAGGTCCTTGTGCAGATCTATTCCACTCCAAACAATCTATTCAGTAAACTTCTTGAAACTTAGTATGGGTCAATTCTGTGTACATAGATTTGCAGGGGAGCAATGGCATTAAAAGGGACCATAAAGTCAAAATTAAACTTTCATGATTCAGAAAGAATGTGCTATTTTTAACAATATTTCAATGTAATTATTTTAACAAATTTGCTTTGTTCTCTTATTATCCATTGTTGAAAAGCATACATAGGTAGGCTTAAAAGCAATGCACTGCTGTGACCTAGCTGCTTGTCACTGTCTCACTCAATGTGTTCAGCTAGGCCCCAGTAGAGCATTGCTCACCTTTAACAAAGGATACCAAGATAAGGAAGCAAATTTGATGATAGAAATAAATCTGAAATCAGAAAATCATATGCTCTATGAGCTTGATATTGTGAATGGATTAATGGAATGAATTTACAAAAAAAAACAGAATTTATGCTTACCTGATAAATAACTTTCTCCAACGGTGTGTCCGGTCCACGGCGTCATCCTTACTTGTGGGATATTCTCTTCCCCAACAGGAAATGGCAAAGAGTCCCAGCAAAGCTGGTCACATGATCCCTCCTAGGCTCCGCCCACCCCAGTCATTCGACCGACGGACAGGAGGAAATATATATAGGAGAAACCATATGATACCGTGGTGACTGTAGTTAGAGAAAATAATTCATCAGACCTGATTAAAAAAACCAGGGCGGGCCGTGGACCGGACACACCGTTGGAGAAAGTAATTTATCAGGTAAGCATAAATTCTGTTTTCTCCAACATTGGTGTGTCCGGTCCACGGCGTCATCCTTACTTGTGGGAACCAATACCAAAGCTTTAGGACACGGATGAAGGGAGGGAGCAAATCAGGTCACCTAAACGGAAGGAACCACAGCTTGCAAAACCTTTCTCCCAAAAATAGCCTCCGAAGAAGCAAAAGTATCGAATTTGTAAAATTTGGCAAAAGTGTGCAGTGAAGACCAAGTCGCTGCCTTACATATCTGGTCAACAGAAGCCTCGTTCTTGAAGGCCCATGTGGAAGCCACAGCCCTAGTGGAGTGAGCTGTGATTCTTTCAGGAGGCTGCCGTCCGGCAGTCTCATAAGCCAATCGGATAATGCTTTTAAGCCAAAAGGAAAGAGAGGTAGAAGTCGCTTTTTGACCTCTCCTTTTACCAGAATAAACAACAAACAAGGAGGATGTTTGTCTGAAATCTTTAGTAGCCTCTAAATAGAATTTTAGAGCACGGACTACGTCCAAATTGTGTAACAAACGTTCCTTCTTTGAAACTGGATTCGGACACAAAGAAGGTACAACTATCTCCTGGTTAATATTTTTGTTAGAAACAACTTTCGGAAGAAAACCAGGCTTAGTACGCAAAACCACCTTATCTGCATGGAACACCAGATAGGGCGGAGAACACTGCAGAGCAGATAACTCTGAAACTCTTCTAGCAGAAGAAATTGCAACTAAAAACAAAACTTTCCAAGATAGTAACTTAATATCTATGGAATGTAAAGGTTCAAACGGAACCCCTTGAAGAACTGAAAGAATTAGATTTAGACTCCAGGGAGGAGTCAAAGGTCTGTAAACAGGCTTGATCCTAACCAGAGCCTGAACAAATGCTTGAACATCTGGCACGGCTGCCAGTCTTTTGTGAAGTAAAACAGATAAAGCAGAGATCTGTCCCTTTAGAGAACTTGCAGATAATCCTTTCTCCAAACCTTCTTGTAGAAAGGATAGAATCTTAGGAATTTTTATCTTGTTCCATGGGAATCCTTTGGATTCACACCAACAGATATATTTTTTCCATATTTTATGGTAAATTTTTCTAGTTACAGGCTTTCTAGCCTGAATTAGAGTATCTATTACAGAATCTGAAAACCCACGCTTTGATAAAATCAAGCGTTCAATCTCCAAGCCATCAGTTGGAGGGAAACCAGATTCGGATGTTCGAATGGACCCTGAACAAGAAGGTCCTGTCTCAAAGGTAGCTTCCATGGTGGAGCCGATGACATATTCACCAGGTCTGCATACCAAGTCCTGCGTGGCCACGCAGGAGCTATCAAGATCACCGAGGCCCTCTCCTGATTGATCCTGGCTACCAGCCTGGGAATGAGAGGAAACGGTGGGAATACATAAGCTAGGTTGAAGGTCCAAGGTGCTACTAGTGCATCTACTAGAGTCGCCTTGGGATCCCTGGATCTGGACCCGTAGCAAGGAACCTTGAAGTTCTGACGAGACGCCATCAGATCCATGTCTGGAATGCCCCATAATTGAGTTATTTGGGCAAAGATTTCCGGATGGAGTTCCCACTCCCCCGGATGGAATGTCTGACGACTCAGAAAATCCGCTTCCCAATTTTCCACTCCTGGGATGTGGATCGCAGACAAGTGGCAGGAGTGATCCTCCGCCCATTGAATTATCTTGGTCACTTCTTTCATCGCCAGGGAACTCCTTGTTCCCCCCTGATGATTGATATATGCAACGGTCGTCATGTTGTCTGATTGAAACCTTATAAATTTGGCCTTTGCTAGTTGAGGCCAAGCTCTGAGAGCATTGAATATCGCTCTCAGTTCCAGAATGTTTATCGGGAGAAGAGACTCTTCCCGAGACCATAGACCCTGAGCTTTCAGGGATTCCCAGACCGCGCCCCAGCCCACTAGACTGGCGTCGGTCGTGACAATGACCCACTCTGGTCTGTGGAAGCTCATTCCCTGTGACAGATTGTCCAGGGTCAGCCAACAACGGAGTGAATCTCTGGTCTTTTGATCTACTTGAATCATCGGAGACAAGTCTGTATAATCCCCATTCCACTGTCTGAGCATGCACAGTTGTAATGGTCTTAGATGAATTCGTGCAAAAGGAACTATGTCCATTGTTGCAACCATCAATCCTATTACTTCCATGCACTGCGCTATGGAAGGACGAGGAACAGAATGAAGTACTTGACAAGAGCTTAGAAGTTTTGATTTTCTGACCTCTGTCAGAAAAATCCTCATTTCTAAGGAATCTATTATTGTTCCCAAGAAGGGAACTCTTGTTGACGGGGACAGAGAACTTTTTTCTTTGTTCACCTTCCATCCGTGAGATCTGAGAAAGGATAGGACGATGTCCGTATGAGCCTTTGCTTTTGACAGGAACGACGCTTGAATTAGGATGTCGTCCAAGTAAGGTACTACCGCAATGCCCCTTGGTCTTAGAACCGCTAGAAGGGACCCTAGTACCTTTGTGAAAATCCTTGGAGCAGTGGCTAATCCGAATGGAAGTGCCACAAACTGGTAATGCTTGTCCAGAAAAGCGAACCTTAGGAACTGATGATGTTCCTTGTGGATAGGAATATGTAGGTACGCATCCTTTAAATCCACGGTAGTCATAAATTGACTTTCCTGGATGGTGGGTAGGATCGTTCGAATAGTTTCCATTTTGAACGATGGTACCCTGAGAAATTTGTTTAGGATCTTCAGATCCAAAATTGGTCTGAATGTTCCCTCTTTTTTGGGAACTATGAACAGATTGGAATAAAATCCCATTCCTTGTTCTCTTATTGGAACTGGATGTATCACTCCCATCTTTAACAGGTCTTCTACACAATGTAAGAATGCCTGTCTCTTTATTTGGTTTGAAGATAAGTGAGACCTGTGGAACCTTCCCCTTGGGGGTAGTTCCTTGAATTCCAGGAGATAACCTTGAGAAACTATTTCTAGCGCCCAAGGATCCTGAACATCTCTTGCCCAAGCCTGAGCAAAGAGAGAGAGTCTGCCCCCCACTAGATCCGGTCCCGGATCGGGGGCTATCCCTTCATGCTGTTTTGGTAGCAGTGGTAGGCTTCTTGGCCTGCTTACCCTTGTTCCAGCCTTGCATTGGTTTCCAGGCTGGTTTGGGTTGTGAAGTATTACCCTCTTGCTTAGAGGATGCAGAATTAGAGGCTGGTCCGTTTCTGCGAAAGGGACGAAAATTAGGCTTATTTTTAGCCTTAAAAGACCTATCCTGTGGGAGGGCGTGGCCCTTTCCCCCAGTGATGTCTGAAATAATCTCTTTCAAATCTGGTCCAAATAATGTTTTACCTTTGAAAGGAATGTTAAGCAATTTTGTCTTGGAAGACACATCCGCTGACCAAGACTTTAGCCAAAGCGCTCTGCGCGCCACGATAGCAAACCCTGAATTTTTCGCCGCTAATCTAGCTAATTGCAAAGCGGCATCTAAAACAAAAGAGTTAGCCAATTTAAGTGCTTGAACTCTGTCCATAACCTCCTCATACGAAGATTCTTTACTGAGCGACTTTTCTAGTTCCTCGAACCAGAAACACGCTGCCGTAGTGACAGGAACAATGCATGAAATTCGTTGTAGAAGGTAACCTTGCTGTACAAAAATCTTTTTAAGCAAACCCTCTAATTTTTTATCCATAGGATCTTTGAAAGCACAACTATCTTCGATAGGAATAGTAGTGCGTTTGTTTAGAGTAGAAACCGCCCCCTCGACCTTGGGGACTGTCTGCCATAAGTCCTTTCTGGGGTCGACCATAGGAAATAATTTCTTAAATATAGGGGGGGGAACAAAAGGTATGCCGGGCTTTTCCCACTCTTTATTTACTATGTCCGCCACCCGCTTGGGTATAGGAAAAGCGTCGGGGGGCACCGGGACCTCTAGGAACTTGTCCATCTTACATAATTTCTCTGGAATGACCAAATTGTCACAATCATCCAGAGTAGATAACACCTCCTTAAGCAGTGCGCGGAGATGTTCTAATTTAAATTTAAATGTCACAACATCAGGTTCAGCTTGATGAGAAATTTTTCCTGAATCTGAGATTTCTCCATCAGACAAAACCTCCCTCATGGCCCCTTGAGATTGGTGTGAGGGTATGTCAGAACAGTTATCATCAGCGCCCTCTTGCTCTTCAGTGTTTAAAACAGAGCAATCGCGCTTTCTCTGATAAGTAGGCATTTTGGATAAAAGATTTGCTATGGAGTTATCCATTACAGCCGTTAATTGTTGCATGGTAATAAGTATTGGCGCACTAGATGTACTAGGGGCCTCCTGTGTGGGCAAAACTGGTGTAGACACAGTAGGGGATGATGTAGTATCCTGTTTACGCCCCTCATTTGAGGAATCATCTTGGGCAATATCATTATCTGTGGCATTACTGTCCTTACTTTGTTTGGACACTATGGCACAATTATCACATAAATTTAAATGGGGAGACACATTGGCTTTCATACATATAGAACATAGCTTATCTGATGGTACAGACATGTTAAACAGGCTTAAACTTGTCAACAAAGCACAAAAAACGTTTTAAAATAAAACCGTTACTGTCTCTTTAAATTTCAAACTGAAAACACTTTATTACTGAATATGTGAAAAAGTATGAAGGAATTGTTCAAAAATTACCAAAATTTCACCACAGTGTCTTAAAGCATTAAAAGTATTGCACACCAAATTTCAGAGCTTTAACCCTTAAAATAACGGAACCGGAGCCGTTTTTAAATTTGACCCCTATACAGTCCCAGCTATATGCTTTGCTGAGACCCAACCAAGCCCAGAGGGGAATACGATACCAAATGACGCCTTCTAGAAGCTTTTTTAGTGATTCTTAGATCCTCACACATGCATCTGCATGCCTTGCTCTCCAAAAACAACTGCGCAGTAATGGCGCGAAAATGAGGCTCAGTCTATAACTAGAAAGGCCCCCAGACTAAAAAAGGAGTCCAACACAGTGCCTGCCGTTTTTTAAACGTTCCCCAAGATTATAATGCCAATTATTAGCTAGAATCTGCATAATATGCCCCAATAAAGCAATCGTTTTAGCCCATAAAAATGTCTACCAGTTTTTAAGCCCTTTTTTTTTTTAAGCCCTTTATTCTTTTATGTTTGACTAAGAAAATGGCTTACCGGTCCCCATGAGAGGAAATGACAGCCTTCCAGCATTACATGGTCTTGTTAGAAATATGGCTAGTCATACCTTAAGCAGAAAAGTCTGCTAACTGTTTCCCCCAAATGAAGTTACTTCATCTCAACAGTCCTGTGCGGAAACAGCAATCGATTTTAGTTACTGTCTGCTAAAATCATCTTCCTCTTACAAACAGAAATCTTCATCCTTTTCTGTTTCAGAGTAAATAGTACATACCAGCACTATTTTAAAATAACAAACACTTGATAGAAGAATAAAAACTACATTTAAACACCAAAAAACTCTTAACCATCTCCGTGGAGATGTTGCCTGTGCAACGGCAAAGAGAATGACTGGGGTGGGCGGAGCCTAGGAGGGATCATGTGACCAGCTTTGCTGGGACTCTTTGCCATTTCCTGTTGGGGAAGAGAATATCCCACAAGTAAGGATGACGCCGTGGACCGGACACACCAATGTTGGAGAAATTAAAACATTACAGCCGTGAACATACAGCATCTTGTTATATAAATAAAAACTCCTCTACATTTTAGGATGAATAACCTTTAAATTATAATGTATCTTAAACAGAAACTATCTTTAGATAGATTTTTTTTTTCTCAAAAAGCATTTTTTTTTTTAAATCCTGTTCAAATAATAGGTAATAAGGAGGAAGCAGTAGGCAGTGGCACGGCAGGAGCAGGGCAGGTAGAACTAGTAAACTAGTGGTAAAATGGTGGCAGCAGTAGGCAGTGGCATGGTAGGGTGGCACTGGCAGAGCGGCAGCAGCAGAGCAGGTAGAACTAATAAACTAGCTGTAATATGGTGCCAGCAGTAGGCAGTGGCACAGCATGATGGCACTGGCAGGAGCAGGGCAGGTAGAACTAGTAAACTAGCTGTAAAATGGTGGCAGCAGTAGGGAGTGGCATGGTAGGGTGGCACTGGCAGAGCGGCAGCAGCAGAGCAGGTAGAACTAGTAAACTAGCTGGAATATGGTGGCAGTAGTAGGCAGTTGCACGGCAGGATGGCACTGGCAGGAGCAGGGCAGGTAGAACTAATAAACTAGCTGTAATATGGTGGCAGCAGTAGGCAGTGGCACGGCAGGATGGCACTGGCAGGAGCATGGCAGGTAGAAATAGTAAACTAGCTGTAAAATGGTGGCAGCAGTAGGCAGTGGCATGGTAGGGTGGTACTGGCTGAGCGGCAGCAGCAGAGCAGGTAGAACTAGTAAACCAGCTGCAATATGGTGGCAGCAGTAGGCAGTGGCATTGTAGGGTGGCACTGGCAAAGCGACAGCAGAAAGTAGGCCAGGTATAACTAGTAAACTGGCTTTAATAAAGTGGCAGCAGCAGTGAGCACTAGGCAGTTGCACAGCATGATGCCTTTATTTGTATCTATTGATTCTCTTGTTGCAGTTTCCCTTGCAAGTTTCACAGCCTGGCTGTCTTTAACCTCAATTGTGCAACAACTTGTAGAGATTATTATTTATTTATTTATTTTAAATCACAAGGCATGAAAGTGTGGCAACTTCCTTTACTGGACATACTGTAGATATGTTTATATATACAGCTGGTTTATTTTTTAGAGAGTTCCAATTTCCTTATTTTAACCACTAAATGATCCATTCCTCTTATTTTCCATATTACTAGATATATGCCTTATGGCAGTGCTTTCCAAACTGTGTGTCGGGACACACTAGTGTGTCGGCAGCAGTGTGTAGGTGTGTCCCTGCTTCAGCACAAATTTTTTTAAATTTAATTATTTTTTTTTAAATAGTTTTTTGGTTTCTGACTTTCCACCTGCCTGCTACACAGATATCACATGGTTGACACGTGATTGATACCTTGTGGGTCACAGATCATCTTAACCAATTGGCACAGCTCAGTGGGAACTGAAAGTATTACCATTGGCGACACATTGGCTTGTGAGTCCGACTGTGTTTGCAGCCCGGGCAGTAGTCAGTCGGACTCACAGAGCTCTGAGGGTGGCAGCTTAAACGCTGAGCAGAAGTCAGTGGGATTTTTTTGCAACTAGCTCCCAGTAGTGCATTGCTGCTCCTGTTCTTGATATATGGATAGGAAGTGGAAGCTTAAAAATGCTTGATGATGAAATGCGAGTGTCTTTATCTAATATTCCACCAAATATTCCGAAACTGTTCATTCCATCAACCTCATACATCCCATTAAAATAGTAAGTAGCTATTAGTGATATTAAACTTTTTTTAATTCTTGCACATACTTACTGTTACTTGTAAATACATTTTGTTATTATATCATTTATGTATGTGTCCATATCTCTTAAAACAAGTTAGTTTAACCTCCTGTTTGCTAGTACAACTGAATAACCGTGTCGCGAAATGATGTAGGTCTAAAAAGTGTGTCACCAACATGAAAAGTTTGGAAAGCTCTGCCTTATGGACATGTGATTACAGTGCATTGTATTTACAAACTTCAAGTATGATCTGTGATATTTGCTATTATTGCCAACAAGCAAAGTGCCCTTATTGCAACAACAATGCTAATCATGAGACATTTATATATTTTAAAAAATGGTAAAAATCATATGTTCTTAAAAACACATGGAAATTCTGAAATGAAACTCCAATATCAAAAATATATTATAGTAATTTCTGAGGAGCGGGTAGGGGGGTTAACCAAAATTTCTGTGATTTTAATGTTTCATTGGGAACATAAAGGTGCATTTAACTGTATAGGGCAACTACAGTAGCATGCTTATACTTACCATGCCAAGGTGACTGGGCCGGGGGGGTAGAGTAGCAATTGCCCCCTGGAAATACTTTGTGTCAATGGGTGGGAGGGGGGGCAGCTGTTTAGCTTGCTATTGCATCTTTGCAAATATTTGAAATCATTTCCAGGGACAATTTTCAGCCAAGCCATACCCATTTGTGGTTTGCATAGCTCCGCCCACTCCAATCCACCCCAAAACAAGCACATGAAGTGGTATAGGAAAGTTAAAATGAAATAATTACAGAAGCCAGTTGGTAAAGCTTTGCATCTTCATACTGGGTGCTGCCATCTTGGTACAAACATATTGTTGCATCCTGTGACGGAAGCAGTGCACTCTCAGATCAGTAACATTGCCGACTTTTTGGAAAGCTGTACCTTTCAATTTGGGTTAGCTCACAGTACACAATAGAAAGCAAAAGAGTTACATTTTTTTGTACTTTTTAAAAATCGCATAGCAAATAATAAAAACCTTCAGGAATAATACAGAGAAATGTAGCTACTGGAAAAATGTACAGCTCCTCCTCTGTATTGTGCACATTAAACTAAAGTGTATGACACTGACACAGCTTGAGATGGCTGCCTAGAGGGGGACCCGCGCTGGTGCCAAGGGTGGTTGCCAGTGCTGAACTGAACTACCCTAGCACATATACCCTTTGAAATAAAAGTGATTTTTTTATGGGACTCTTTAAAATGGCAGCAAACTGCACTGATGTGCTCTACTTATTTAGCACTTGAACTTTAGCCTAAAGTTTAAGTGATATTTAAGTAGTGATAATTAGTTTTTTTTTAAAAAATCCCTATAGAAAGACTTTAGGAGGTGGTTTCTAAGATGAGCGCTTCTCCTGCGCTATAAAAATACGGACGGACGAGAATAACGACTCTACTAGCAACATTGAGTGGGAGTAGGGATGCAAGTAAGCATTTATTTCCTTTAAAAAATATGCATAGTGCATCCATAATTATATGAGGCATTACACCCATCCAGTGTTTGAAAAATGTACTCGTCCCATTGCCCGGTTCGGGTGAGTGCAAAATGTGCCTGGGGTCAGATGGGAAAGGAAATTTCAGAAGATATTTTTTAAATATTTGGGTTTGTTTTTTTAACTTTATTGCTCCGGGCGCAGACTTGTATCAGTGTAAAATATATTTTAATATGACTGCTGATATTGCTGTGCTTTGGTGCCTGGCCTATTAGGGGTTATACTAGCCATGAGCATAACAATTTATAGTGAACGATTGCCCCTATAAATTTATTGTATGTTGATTTATAAAATTGCTACATGTTTAGACATTCCATATTGGAGATATTTTGAAAAACATTAACAGATTTCTAAGGAATTTAAAATGGCAAATAATGTTATGATCCCAAAGCAAGATAAGAAACCACTAGATGTTACATCTTAATACTATTGTTGTAACACAATATTAGGGTAGCGCCACAATACACATAACATATGCAATCATAACATAACATAAAAGATGCAGTGAGAAAAATTATATTAAAAATGATACACAAAACTTAAGAGTCTGTTCCAAAGAGGTTTGCACTTTGCACAATATCTTAAACAGTCTGTGTAAAAAAGAGTAAGGAACAGATACTTATTCTCTTTTTGGGATGTCCATATCTTTTGTGTCCACCATGCAGCTCCCTTCCAAAACACTGGTGTGATCTCCGTGAAAAAAGCAGCAGGATAAAAGGAATCTGTAGATACAGAAGCGGTGGAGCGCAAACAGGGGGGACACAAAATGATCTAAGTGCAAATTAAAAGGTCTCCACTTTATCATAAAATAAGTAAAACGATGTACACTTGCAAGATACACCCTCAAACGTGAGGTATGTTGCAGCATAAATAGTATTGATGCTCACAGCATGAGTACAAACTTGGTCCACATACTATACTGTGTTGATAGTCCAAATATCCCTTTTTCAGGTACACAGTTCGTATTGCCCACTGCAAATATGTGTGGGGATGGTCTTTATACAATATATGCCAAATATGAGGCTTCTGAAAAGAGCAATTTACAAGGTGACCCAATGTTGACAGGTTCTAACAATGCAATGTGATGCCTTTCTGGACTGTAACATTCCTGCTTTAACTATGCCTATGATGTTACATCTTATAGACCAATCTTATTATTAAATATTGATTTAAACTGATCCATTTGGATCAGGCAGGATTTTTTCAGAATTAAATACATGGAAAATGTTGCATGTTATATGTAGCTATTATATTGACATGTGCCCTCTGCTTGAGGTCTTCTTGTTGTCTTTAGTTGCAGAGAAGGCCTTCGACAGAGAGGAATGGGATTTTATTTCTGAGGTACTAAGAGTTTATGGTTTTGGAGGAATCTTTTTTAATTAGGTGGGTAACAAATATTCAGACTCAGTAGCCAATTTGGTGATCAATGGTTCCATCTCTCAGCCTTTTAATTTATCGAGGGGCACTAGACAGGGATGCCCTATATTACCTCTGTTATTCAATCTTACATTGGAGACTTTAGCTATTAAGCTCAGAGAGGCTATTCCAGGTATAATTATTGGGGAAACTGCACTTAAGATCTATCTTTTTGTGGATGATCTATTGCTTTATGCTGCTTACCCTAGTAGGGATATTCATGTGGTGGTAGGTCTTTGATGGAACTTGTAGACAAGTAGAATCCAAAAAGGTGGTCTTCTTCATTAATTTATAGAAAACTTTTGTCACGGAATGAGGATGTAATTTTTGAAGGTTTGCCTGGAAAATGGACTTTGATGATACATTCGTAATATACTAAAACTTTTTGTCTGAATAGCCTGAAGACTATTCATAACTTGATGCTACATTCTAGATTAAGAGAGGCGCAAACTAGAAAAATACATAAAGATTACTTGACTCCAAGGAGGGTTAATAAATGGAAAAAATATGTCAAGAATGTATGTTTGAAATGTTCCGCAATGAACGCAAACTTTTGTCATCTGATTTATGATTGCCCCAAACTATCTCAATTCTGGGCTAAAGTATCAAATTTAATCTCTCGTGGTAAATGGCATAAATTTTTTGTCCAGGGAAAACTTTTTTTTGTGTAAAAATGTAAATTGGAAAGGGAATATCAACTTTAGCTTAGCTTCCACTGTCTTGATTAGACAGCTAATTTTAAAAAACTGGATAACTTATAAGATACCACAGATTTAAATTGGTGAAAATAGTTTTAACTAGTCAATTATTTGTAGAAGCATATGATTGTAAGTTGACTGGCCTTAAAAAGAGTAATGTTTTTCTAAAGACTTGGGGTAAGTTTATCCAATTGGTTATATGAAGGATCAAATTTAAAAAAGAGCCCCCTTTTTTCCCTTCTCTATACAAAGAAGGGAAAAGGATATTGAGGCAAATTATAGAGAAGTTGACTTAACTTGGTGATGAAAAATGTATGCTATGTAGTATTATATTGATGGAGTTACCTGAATAGGTGATTAATTTTGGAAAACATTTTTCTAATTCTTTCTTTTTGTATTGAATATGGATCCAATAAAGATTAAAAAAAACCTTAAAGGGCCATGATACTCCTCACTCCTCAGAGGGGAAAATGCTTTATGAAATGATGGGTCTGTAAGATGCAGGTGATCAGTATAAAATGGCAATAGTCTGCAGCAGCAGCTAAGGCAATTTTTCTAGAGGGGGATAGTGTTCCAATGGCAACTGTGAGCAAGATTACATATGCGGTGTCACCCGCAAAAGCTGGCGACGCCAGTTTTTACGCGGTTTTGGTATCACATATACAGTGCCAGATATAAATGTGGCACGTATATTTCACCCGTCGGCCGCAATTTTTACTCCCATAAGCTAACATAGAACTGCGTCGCACATCGAAATCGCATATTCAGCACAAGGACTTACGCGGCAAAAATTTAGATATTTTACTTCATTTTCACCTCACCCCACATAGGCAGACGCAGCAAGACTTGCGCTGAGTATGTGAGCACCGTAATTCCCTGAAAATAATAACTAACACCTAACGCATGCGCAATATCTATCTACCTCCTGAAAATAACTAACACCTAACACATGCACAATATCTATCTACCTGTCAACCCGCATCCCTCAACCGCAATAACTAATAAACTATTGTGACGAATCAAACCTTCTCAACGTCACAATAGAGGGCTGTGATCATGAAGGGGTTAATGGCACACAGCTCTGGTTCCCTTAACCTTGCAACTCTACAAAACATAATTTATGCTTACCTGATAAATTCCTTTCTTCTGTTGTGTGATCAGTCCACGGGTCATCATTACTTCTGGGATATAACTCCTCCCCAACAGGAAATGCAAGAGGATTCACCCAGCAGAGCTGCATATAGCTCCTCCCCTCTACGTCAGTCCCAGTCATTCGACCAAGAATCAACGAGAAAGGAGTAACCAAGGGTGAAGTGGTGACTGGAGTATAATTTAAAAGATATTTACCTGCCTTAAAACAGGGCGGGCCGTGGACTGATCACACAACAGAAGAAAGGAATTTATCAGGTAAGCATAAATTATGTTTTCTTCTGTTATGTGTGATCAGTCCACGGGTCATCATTACTTCTGGGATACCAATACCAAAGCAAAAGTACACGGATGACGGGAGGGATAGGCAGGCTCATTATACAGAAGGAACCACTGCCTGAAGAACCTTTCTCCCAAAAATAGCCTCCGAAGAAGCAAAAGTGTCAAATTTGTAAAATTTAGAAAAAGTATGAAGCGAAGACCAAGTTGCAGCCTTGCAAATCTGTTCAACAGAGGCCTCATTCTTAAAGGCCCAAGTGGAAGCCACAGCTCTAGTGGAGTGAGCTGTAATTCTTTCAGGAGGCTGCTGTCCAGCAGTCTCATAGGCTAAACGTATTATGCTACGAAGCCAAAAAGAGAGAGAGGTAGCAGAAGCTTTTTGACCTCTCCTCTGTCCAGAGTAAACGACAAACAAGGAAGAAGTTTGGCGAAAATCTTTAGTTGCCTGCAAGTAGAACTTGAGGGCACGAACTACATCCAGATTGTGTAAAAGACGTTCCTTCTTTGAAGAAGGATTTGGACACAAGGATGGGACAACAATCTCTTGATTGATGTTCCTGTTAGTGACTACCTTAGGTAAGAACCCAGGTTTAGTACGCAGAACTACCTTGTCTGAGTGAAAAATCAGATAAGGGGAATCACAATGTAAGGCTGATAACTCAGAGACTCTTCGAGCCGAGGAAATAGCCATTAAAAACAGAACTTTCCAAGATAACATTTTTATATCAATGGAATGAAGGGGTTCAAACGGAACACCCTGTAAAACGTTAAGAACTAAGTTTAAACTCCATGGTGGAGCAACAGCTTTAAACACAGGCTTGATCCTAGCTAAAGCCTGACAAAAGGACTGGACGTCTGGATTTTCTGACAGACGTCTGTGTAACAAGATGGACAGAGCTGAAATCTGTCCCTTTAATGAACTAGCTGATAAACCCTTTTCTAAACCTTCTTGTAGAAAGGACAATATCCTAGCGATCCTAACCTTACTCCAGGAGTAACCTTTGGATTCGCACCAGTATAGGTATTTCCGCCATATTTTATGGTAAATCCTTCTGGTAACAGGCTTCCTAGCCTGAATCAGGGTATCAATAACCGACTCAGAAAAACCACGTTTTGATAAAATCAAGCGTTCAATTTCCAAGCAGTCAGCTTCAGAGAAGTTAGATTTTGATGTTTGAATGGACCCTGTATCAGAAGGTCCTGTCTTAGAGGTAGAGACCAAGGCGGACAGGATGACATGTCCACTAGATCTGCATACCAAGTCCTGCGTGGCCAAGCAGGTGCTATTAGAATTACTGATGCTCTCTCCTGTTTGATTTTGGCAATCAATCGAGGAAGCAGCGGGAAGGGTGGAAACACATAAGCCATCCTGAAGTTCCAAGGTGCTGTCAAAGCATCTATCAGAACTGCTCCCGGATCCCTGGATCTGGACCCGTAGCGAGGAAGTTTGGCGTTCTGGCGAGACGCCATGAGATCTATCTCTGGTTTGCCCCAACGTCGAAGTATTTGGGCAAAGACCTCCGGATGAAGTTCCCACTCCCCCGGATGAAGAGTCTGGCGACTCAAGAAATCCGCCTCCCAGTTCTCCACTCCCGGGATGTGGATTGCTGACAGGTGGCAAGAGTGAGACTCTGCCCAGCGAATTATCTTTGATACTTCCATCATTGCTAGGGAGCTTCTTGTCCCTCCCTGATGGTTGATGTAAGCTACAGTCGTGATGTTGTCCGACTGAAACCTGATGAACCCCCGAGTTATTAACTGGGGCCAAGCCAGAAGGGCATTGAGAACTGCTCTCAATTCCAGAATGTTTATTGGAAGGAGACTCTCCTCCTGATTCCATAGTCCCTGAGCCTTCAGAGAATTCCAGACAGCGCCCCAACCTAGTAGGCTGGCGTCTGTTGTTACAATTGTCCAGTCTGGCCTGCTGAATGGCATCCCCCTGGACAGGTGTGGCCGATAAAGCCACCATAGAAGAGAATTTCTGGTCTCTTGATTCAGATTCAGAGTAGGGGACAAATCTGAGTAATCCCCATTCCACTGGCTTAGCATGCATAATTGCAGCGGTCTGAGGTGTAGGCGTGCAAAAGGTACTATGTCCATTGCCGCTACCATTAAGCCGATCACCTCCATGCATTGAGCTACTGACGGGTGTTGAATGGAATGAAGGACGCGGCATGCATTTTGAAGTTTTGTTAACCTGTCTTCTGTCAGGTAAATCTTCATCTCTACAGAATCTATAAGAGTCCCCAAGAATGGAACTCTTGTGAGAGGAAAGAGAGAACTCTTCTTTTCGTTCACTTTCCATCCATGCGACCTTAGAAATGCCAGAACTAACTCTGTATGAGACTTGGCAGTTTGAAAGCTTGAAGCTTGTATTAGAATGTCGTCTAGGTACGGAGCTACCGAAATCCCTCGCGGTCTTAGTACCGCTAGAAGGGCACCCAGAACCTTTGTGAAGATTCTTGGAGCCGTAGCCAATCCGAATGGAAGAGCTACAAACTGGTAGTGCCTGTCTAAGAAGGCAAACCTTAGATACCGGTGATGATCTTTGTGGATCGGTATGTGAAGGTAAGCATCCTTTAAATCCACTGTGGTCATGTACTGACCCTCTTGGATCATGGGTAAGATTGTCCGAATAGTTTCCATTTTGAACGATGGAACTCTTAGGAATTTGTTTAGAGTCTTTAAATCTAAGATTGGCCTGAAAGTTCCCTCTTTTTTGGGAACCACAAACAGGTTTGAGTAGAACCCTTGTCCTTGTTCCGACCACGGAACCGGATGGATCACTCCCATTGTTAACAGATCTTGTACGCAGCGTAGAAACGCTTCTTTCTTTATCTGGTTTGTTGACAACCTTGACAGATGAAATCTCCCTCTTGGGGGAGATAATTTGAAGTCTAGAAGGTATCCCTGAGATATGATCTCTAGTGCCCAGGGATCCTGAACATCTCTTGCCCAGGCCTGGGCGAAGAGAGAGAGTCTGCCCCCTACTAGATCCGGTCCCGGATCGGGGGCTCTCGGTTCATGCTGTCTTTGGGGCAGCAGCAGGTTTCCTGGCCTGCTTGCTTTTGTTCCAGGACTGGTTAGGCTTCCAGCCTTGCCTGTAACGAGCAACAGCTCCTTCCTGTTTTGGTGCAGTGGAGGTTGATGCTGCTCCTGTTTTGAAATTCCGAAAGGGACGAAAATTAGACTGTCTAGCCTTAGCTTTGGCCTTGTCTTGAGGTAGGGCGTGGCCCTTACCTCCCGTAATGTCAGCGATAATTTCTTTCAAACCGGGCCCGAATAAGGACTGCCCCTTGAAAGGTATATTAAGTAATTTGGACTTAGAAGTAACATCAGCTGACCAGGATTTTAGCCACAGTGCCCTGCGTGCCTGTATGGCGAATCCTGAGTTCTTAGCCGTAAGTTTGGTTAAATGTACTACGGCCTCCGAAATGAAAGAATTAGCTAGTTTAAGGAACTCTAAGCCTGTCCGTAATGTCGTCTAGCGTAGAGGAACTAAGGTTCTCTTCAAGCGACTCAATCCAAAATGCTGCCGCAGCCGTAATCGGCGCGATACATGCAAGGGGTTGTAATATAAAACCTTGTTGAACAAACATTTTCTTAAGGTAACCCTCTAATTTTTTATCCATTGGATCTGAGAAAGCACAGCTATCCTCCACCGGGATAGTGGTACGCTTAGCTAAAGTAGAAACTGCTCCCTCCACCTTGGGGACCGTTTGCCATAAGTCCCGAGTGGTGGCGTCTATTGGAAACATCTTTCTAAATATTGGAGGGGGTGAGAACGGCACACCGGGTCTATCCCACTCCTTAGTAACAATTTCAGTTAGTCTCTTAGGTATAGGAAAAACGTCAGTACTCGCCGGTACTGCAAAGTATTTATCCAACCTACACAGTTTCTCTGGTATTGCAACGGTGTTACAATCGTTGAGAGCTGCTAAGACCTCCCCTAGTAGTACACGGAGGTTCTCCAATTTAAATTTAAAATTTGAAATATCTGAGTCCAATCTGTTTGGATCAGAACCGTCACCCACAGAATGAAGCTCTCCGTCCTCATGCTCTGCGAGCTGTGACGCAGTATCAGACATGGCCCTAGCATTGTCAGCGCACTCTGTTCTCACCCCAGAGTGATCACGCTTGCCTCTTAGTTCTGGTAATTTAGACAAAACTTCAGTCATAACAGTAGCCATATCTTGTAATGTTATCTGTAATGGCCGCCCAGATGTACTAGGCGCCAAAATATCACGCACCTCCCGGGCGGGAGATGCAGGTACTGTCGCGTGAGGCGAGTTAGTCGGCATAACTCTCCCCTCGCTGTTTGGTGAAATTTGTTCACATTGTACAGATTGACTTTTATTTAAAGTAGCATCAATACAGTTAGTACATAAATTTCTATTGGGCTCCACCTTGGCATTGGAACAAATGACACAGATATCTTCCTCTGAGTCAGACATGTTTAACACACTAGCAAAAAAACTTACAACTTGGTTATAATCTTTTTTAGCAAAAAAACGCACTGTGCCTCAAAGAGGTACTAACGATTAAATGACAGTTGAAATAATGAACTGAAAAACAGTTATAGCATCAAACTTTAAAACAACACAACTTTTAGCAAAGGTTTGTTCCCATTAGTAAAAAACAACACTAATTAAATTTGTACATAAGAAAACAAAACAACGTTTTTTATTCACAGTCACTATAAGAATTCTCACAGCTCTGCTGAGAGAATTTACCTCCCTTCAAAGAAGTTTGAAGACCCCTGAGATCTGTCAGAGATGAACCGGATCATGCAGGAAATATAAAAGTAGCTGACTGGAATTTTTTTGATGCGTAGCAAAGAGCGCCAAAAACGGCCCCTCCCTCTCCCACACAGCAGTGAAGAGAAACGAAACTGTCACAATTAAAGCAAAAAAACTGCCAAGTGGAAAATAATGCCCAAATATTTATTCACACAGTACCTCAGCAATGTAAACGATTCTACATTCCAGCAAAAACGTTTAACATGAGAATAGTTATTAAAAGGATTAGTGACCTTTAACACAGTAGTTCCGGTGAAATACCATCCCCAGAATACTGAATATACATACATGTCATTTTAACGGTATGGCAGGCTTTTCTCATCAATTCCATTCAGAAAATAAAAACTGCCACATACCTCAATGCAGATTCATCTGCCCGCTGTCCCCTGATCTGAAGCCTTTACCTCCCTCAGATGGTCGAGAACAGCAATATGATCTTAACGACTCCGGTTAAAATCATAGTAAAAAATCTCTGTCAGATTCTTCCTCAAACTCTGCCAGAGAAGTAATAACACGCTCCGGTGCTATTTTAAAATAACAAACTTTTGATTGAAGTCATAAAAACTAAGTATAATCACCATAGTCCTCTCACACATCCTATCTAGTCGTTGGGTGCAAGAGAATGACTGGGACTGACGTAGAGGGGAGGAGCTATATGCAGCTCTGCTGGGTGAATCCTCTTGCATTTCCTGTTGGGGAGGAGTTATATCCCAGAAGTAATGATGACCCGTGGACTGATCACACATAACAGAAGAAAAGGACCTTAAAAGGGATACCACATTAACCCCCAAATCCTGTCCATACTGCTCTAATTAAAAATTTCTGCCACCACCCAAAACTTCTAAATTAAAGGGGCATTTTGGGAACCCCCAAAAACTCACACAATTTAACAATTAGGTAACGTGCCTTTAACTTTGTCTCAACAGGAGTGTGAATTCGGATATTAGAGCTCAAAAGACAGAATTTTCTATGTGTTTAATAACAAAAATATCAACACAGGTTACACAGTGCGAAATTATAAAGACATTCAAAATAACATACAATTGCAAAGTTACAATTATTTAAAAAGAATAGGGGACATAAAAATAATAGAAACACAATATCTTACTTATTATCAAATTCCTTTAGATATGTGGAGAGCTGCAGTTCATGATGTTAGTGGCTTGAGTCCCAGGGCAGTTCTACCCACAAGTCTTTCTGTTACATACTTAAACTAAACTTTCTTTGTCTTGTCAAAGACAATGCCCTGCTTATAATCTACAATGAGTACAGCCAATGCAAACAATTTCTAGCTCCCAGTAGGGGAGGAGCTTTTTGCATTCCTACACACAGTTACCAGTTACACAAAGAAAACTTCACCTCAGACCTGTGATGGGCTAAGGAGGGGGGGAGGTCTCAGCTTACAGCTTTTCTGAAAGCAGATTTCACACACAGGAAAAGGCAATTCACATTAATAAATGATTAATTAATAAAAAGAATGTATGTTTGAAATGTTCTGCAATGAACGCAAACTTTTGTCATCTGATTTATGATTGCCCCAAACTATCTCAATTCTGGGCTAAATCTTTCGTGGTAAATAGCATAAATTTTTTGTCCAGGGAAAACTTTTTTTGTGTAAAAAATGTAAATTGGAAAGGGAATATCAATTTTAGCCTAGCTTCCACTGTCTTGATTAGACAGCTAATTTTCAAAAACTGGATAACTTCTAAGATACCACATACTTAAATTGGTGAAAATAGTTTTAACTAGTCAATTATTTGTAGAAGCATATGATTGTAAGTTGACTGACCTTAAAAAGAGTAATGTTTTTCTAAAGACCTGGGGTAAGTTTATCAAATTTATGGGGGGTTATATGAAGGATCAAATTTTAAAAAAAAAAGAGCCCAATTTTTTCCCTTCTCTATACAAAGAAGGGGAAAAGGATATTGAGGCAAATTATAGAGAAGTTGACTTAACTTGGTGATGAAAAATGTATGCTATGTAGTATTATATTGATGGAGTTACCTGAATCGGTGATTAATTTTGGAAAACATTTTTCTAATTCTTTCTTTTTGTATTGAATATGGATCCAATAAAGATTAAAAAAAACAAAAATAAAAACCTTAAAGGGCCATGATACTCCTATGCTTTATGAAATGATGGGTCTTTAAGATGCAGGTGATCAGTATAAAATGGCAATAGTCTGCAACAGCAGCTAAGGCAATTTTTCTAGAGGGGGATGGTGTTCCAATGGACAGTGTGAGCAAGATTACATATGCAGTGTCGCCCGCAAAAGCCGGTGACGCCAGTTTTTACACTGTTTTAGTATCACATATACAGTGCCAGATATAAATGTGACACGTATATTTCACCCGTCGGCCGCAATTTTTACTCCCTTAAGCTAACATAGAACCGCGTCGCACATCAATATCACATATTCAGCACAAGGACTTACACAACAAAAATTGAGATATTTTACTTCATTTTCACCTCACCACACATAGGCAGGCGCAGCAAGACTTGCGCTGAGTATGTGAGCACCGTAATTCCCTGAAAATAATAACACAACGCATGCGCAATATCTATCTACCTCCTAAAAATAACTAACACCTAACACATGCACAATATCTATCTACCTGTCAACCGTCATCCCCCAACCGCAATAACTAATAAACTATTGTGACAAATCAAACCTTCTCAACGTCGCAATAGAGGGGTGTGGGCATGAAGGGGTTAATGGCACACAGCTCTGGGTTCCCTTAACCTTGCAACTCTACAAAAGGACCTTCAAAGGGATACGACATTAACCCCAAAATCCTGTCCATACTGCTCTAATTAACAATTTCTGCCACCACCCAAAACTTCTAAATTAAAGGGGCATTTTGGGAACCCCCAAAAACTCACACAATTTAACAATTAGGTAACATGCCTTTAACTTTGTCTCAACAGGAGTGTGAATTCGGATATTAGAGCCCAAAAGACAGAATGAGATTTTCTATGTGTTTAATAACAAAATTATCAACACAGGTTACACAGTGCGAAATTATAAAGACATTCAAAATAACATACAATTGCAAAGTTACAATTCTTTAAAAAGAATAGCGGACATAAAAATAATAGAAACACAATATCTTACTTATTATCAAATTCCTTTAGATATGTGGAGAGCTGCTGTTCATGATGTTAGTGGCTTGAGTCCCAGGGCAGTTTTCTGTTACATACTTAAACTAAACTTTCTTTGTCTTGTCAAAGACAATGCCCTGGTTATAATTTACAATGAGTAAAGCCAATGCAAACAAGTCTTAGCTCCCAGTAGGGGAGGAGCTGTTTGCATTCCTACACAGAGTTACCAGTTACACAAAGAACACTTCACCTCAGACCTGTGACGGGCTAAGAAGGGGGAAGGAGTGGGGGGGTCTCAGCTTATAGCTTTTCTGAAAGCAGATTTCACACACAGAAAAAGGCAATTCACATTAACCTTTTCCAGGCTGAGAACACAATACACCTCTGCCGGCTAGCCAATCCAGGTATCAACTACTCCACGTGATTGTATCATGACACCTCCCCTTTTAAAATGGTGGAAATAGGGGGTCAGCCCATGCCCTTTCTGCACACTCTCTGCATTCATTTGCCCACTGTAACAGTTAGCATCAGCTGACAAAATTTCCCTCGTGGAGGACATTTTCTTTTCAGGATATCCCACACTCGCTCTCACTAATAAAGGGATCTAGCACCCCCTCACTAGGGGACTAGAGAAATTCTTGCTATGCTAAGGCCAGATACTCCACTGTTCACACCTACCCCAGTATGCTCTGTAGGAGAAGCAGGTTCATTAGTCACTGCAGCTACATCTCCCTCCCCCTCTTCTTCACATCTGCCATCCCTGTAGGGGAGGTCCACAGACACACTCAGGGTCCCTCCTTGTCTTACTCTCTGTAACAGGGCAGGGGGTACTCTGGTCCCTACATCAGCCATGCTATTCACTCTTTGTATATGCAAAATGGTTTCAGGGACAGACTGACACATACCTGTCACCTGTTCTCCTTTGCAGCTGTATAGCTGACGTCCCTAACTAAGGGGGCATTTTACCTCAGGGGAAAACAGAGAATAAGCCTCTTCTCCTGCCCCCTGCTCACTTCACTCATGTGGCACACCACACTCAGGCACCTGTCACACTGGCCACTTTACCCCACTCCACACATCCTACCTGTTCCTGGGATATAGCAGTTCCTTCACTAAGTTCTGGCATTGCCCATTCCATACCTTCCTCTTGGGTGTGCAATGCTGGTTCTAGCACAGAGAGGTACACACACTCGGTCTGCCCCTCTGCCCAGCTCTGCTGCCCTCTTACATTCCCACAGACTGCATCATTTATCACATTGTCACAATTAATGGCAGTATAACCCTTTTCACTGGCACAATACAGTACTGGTACAGGTTCAGGTAAATCTTCATTAACCCTAGGCTCTCCCTCTCAGCGCCCAGGTTCAATAGAAGCAACATTGTCACAAACATTTTCAATACATCCCACTTCATTAGAACAATACATTACTGGTGTACACAAAGGCAGAGCTGCATTAACCCTCAGCCCCCCCTCCCAATCATGTTCAAGGGAATAATCCTTTATCCTTTGGTGGGATACCTCCAGCTCTGGTGCAGCTAGCGATGTGTCCATCCCCAGCCTCCCCTCTGGGTCCCCCAAAATTCCACAGAGTACCTTAGTGGGCACAGGGCCCTCTACAGGCCCTTCCAGGTTGCAGGTGTTGTCTTCTGGGGCGTACTTACAAAGCATCCGGCCCACATCATCCCCCAGCAAAACAACAGGGATATCCGCAGAAATCCCCACCTCCTGCAAACCTTTTCCCACACCCCAATGCAGGGACAAACATGCTGCAGGGCACTCCCCGCAAACTTCTTCATTATCCACAGTCTCTCCTGGGATAATATCCTCTGCCACTTCAGGGCGCACCAAGCGATATCCAGCCCCAGTGTCCTGAAGTCTCATGGTCACACAGTCTCCCTGTGTGACACTCTGCAGATTAACTACCGACCCACCCACAAACAAAGCCAACGCAGGTTTCCCTGCTGTATTCCCACCCCAGACTGCATGTTGAGGTTTCTCCTTGGTGGGGCAGGCAAAACTCAGGTGTCCAAACTCATGGCACCAAATGCATGGGCGGGTATCCCCCTTGCCCAATGCAACTTCTGCCCGCTTGATGGGAGATGTTCCAGGGGAAGGTACAGGTGATACAGCATGCACAGTGGAACACTTGGCTACTGGGGCTTCGTTGTTAGTGCTGTCTGTAGCCCCTGCTGCTGAATCCGGTTCCATTCCCAGGAGCACTATTCTGGCCAATGGGCTCACTGTCTGGCAAATATATTGCAAAAAATCTGGGTACAGGAGAGGTGCCTCGGTTATGGTAAACCAATAAACCTCTAGCGCATGTCTCTGCTGGGTATCCCTTATAGCTATTTCGTGCTCTCTTTTTCTCTCAGCAGCTTTTCTCTCTCTTTTTCTCTCAGCAGCCTCTCTCTCTCTTTTTTTCTCTCAGCAGCCTCTCTCTCTTTTTCTCTCAGCAGCCTCTCTTTTTCTCTCTCTTTTCTTCTCTTCTCCTCTTGATACTTGAGGATCAGTTTCATTCTTAGTTTGGGTTCAACATCCCCCAAGTATCTGAGTGCTGTCTGTAGCTCAGACCCCATGACACTTATAGGGTTAACAGCACCAGGTAACAGTCCTTGGGCTACAGGAGGGTCAACAGTGTTGGGTACCAGGTCTTGAGTTACAGCTTCCACAGTAACCCTTTCTGTGACTGTTTCAAACTCTGTTGTGAGGCCCTTTGCCTCCAGCAATTTCCGTATAAGCTGTTCTTTCCCTTTGCCAAGAATTGTAATTCCTCTTTTCTTGCAAAGAAACTCCAGAGACCATTCATGCATTCTCCTTTATTCTTCAATACTGAACGTAGCAACAAACAACAAGAGGGAGGGAAAAAGAACTGTTTCTTTGCACTGTATGTCTCTGTAATTAGGCACTGAGTTTTGTCTTTGGGAAATTACACAAAAACATGTAATTTCTTTTAGTACTATACAAATAGCACTAAAAAACTCTAAATATCCTTACCGCTGCCAGCCAGTTTGTGACGAATCAAACCTTCTCAACGTCACAATAGAGGGGTGTGGGCATGAAGGGATTAATGGCACACAGCTCTGGTTCCCTTAACCTTGCAACTCTACAAAAGGACCATAAAAGGGATACCACATTAACCCCCAAAGCCTAATTAACAATTTCTGCCACCACCCAAAACTTCTAAATTAAAGGTGCATTTTGGGAACCAGTGCGAAATTATAAAGACATTCAAAATAACATACAATTGCAAAGTTACAATTCTTTAAAAAGAATAGGGGACATAAAAATAATAGAAACACAATACTTACTTATTATCAAATTCCTTTAGATGTGTGGAGAGCTGCTGTTCATGATGTTAGTGGCTTGAGTCCCAGGGCAGTTCTACCCACAAGTCTTTCTGTTACATACTTAACTAAACTTTCTTGTCAAAGACAAACACCCTGGTTATAATTTACGAGTACAGCCAATGCAAACAAGGTTTTAGCTCCCAGTAGGGGAGGAGCTTTTTGCATTCCTACACACAGTTTCCAGTTACACAAAGAACACTTCACCTCAGACCTGTGACGGGCTAAGGAGGGGGAAGGGGGGGGGTCTCAGCTTACAGCTTTTCTGAAAGCAGATTTCACACAACTACTCCACATGATTGTATCATGACAACTATATTAACCCCTAATCCGCCAACCCCTTGCATCGCAAAACATTTAATTAACCTATTAGCCTCTAAACCGCCTGTTATGCTAGGCATCAATAATTTATGAATATCAATTAATAAATTAATATGCAACAATCAAAGCACCGAATTACAACATTAATATTTTTTAGCTCGGTATTATGGTCGAATATGTGGAAGAAAAACACACAAAACAGTAAAATATCAATTGACAATTTACTTGGCAATCTATATTAAAAGTTAACACAATAAAACAATACTAGTACGAAAGACAGAAACAATACTTGACACAGTGATAACACAAAATAATACTATAAACACAACCATGAATCAAAACAATACTCGCAACAGTACACATTCTAACCTACAGGGCCCAGCTTGCCAGCTGGGCCCAGCATAAACTCCAGTCCTTCCTCCTTGCTGGCTCATGGTGGAAGGGATAAGCCTTTTCCAAATCCCTCAATTTACTCTAAACATGGGAGGTACTATATCAGGTAGGCTGGTCTATGATGTCACTACCTGGAAATTAATTCTATACACTGCCCCTAGAGGATCCTCTAACAAATCGCATAATAATTAATGATAATTATGCTTAATTTATGACATAAATTAATGTGAATAATCAATACACCGCCATCACCCAACAATATACCTTAATAAACTATTAACCACTAATCCGCCATTAACCCATATTGCAAAGAACCTATTAAAACTATCAACCCCTAAACCGCCATCCCCCACCAATGCAATCCTAATCCGCCAAACTCACACAAAGCAAATAAGTAATTAAATTACTAAGGCCCCTAACCTAACATGCCCTAACCTAACATTCCCTAAATTAACCCCAATTACCTAAATTAAAAAATACTAAGTTACAAACAATTAAAATAAAAAAGCTAACATTACTTAAAAATAAAAAAACTAAGATTAAATTAATCTAAGATTACAAAAAAATAAAAATGTCTAACATTACAGAAAATAATAAAATGATCCAAAATAAAAAAATGAAACCTAATCCCTATGAAAATAAAAATAAAAACACCCCCTAATCTAATGCTAAACTACCAATAGCCCTTAAAAGGGCTTTTTGTAGTGCATTGCCCTAAGTTAAACAGCTCTTTTGCATTTTAAAACAATTCTAAGTCCCCCCCAACAGTAAAACCCACCACCCACCAAACCCCCCAAAATAAATAAACCTAACACTAAAAAACCTAAACTACCCATTGCCCCTAAAGGGGCATTTGTATGGGCATTGCCCTTAAAAGGGCATTCAGCTTTTTTAGATCAAACAAACCGGCAAATTTAAAAAAAAAAGCCTAAGTCTAACTCCCAGATAGGTACTCACAGTTCCTGAAGTCCGGCGCTGAAGTCTTCTTCCAAGCGGCGACCTCTTCTATCTTCTTCCAGGAACATGCCGGCGTGGTGCGGAGGGCAGAACTGAAGACCGGTGTCTGCGGAACTGAAGAACGGTGACGGCGGAACTAAAGACCAGCGACCGCGGAGCCATGGAGATCCTCTTTGTACGATCAACCGCCGCACACTGAGGATTGATTTCAAGGTACGCATTTAAATATGGGGTACCTTGAATTCATATTGGCTGATTTCATTCTAATTTGATTTCAGTAGCTCTCATCCTATTGGCTGATTTGAATTTGAAGAATCAAATCAGCCAATAGGAATTCAAGTGTGCGGCGGTGATCATACGAAGAGGATCTCCACGCTCCATGACTCCACGGTCGCTGGTCTTCAGATCTGCCGTCGCCGGTCTTCAGTTCTGCCTTCCGCTCCGTGCAGGCTTGTTCTTGGAAGAATAAAGAAGAGGTTGCCGCTTGGAAGAAGACTTCAGCGCTGGACTTCAGGAACCGTGAGTACCTATCTGGGAGTTAGACTTAGGCCTTTTTTACATTTTTTGTGTTTTTTTTTTTTTAGATTAGGGTTTTAATGGGCACTCTTAAAAGAGCTGAATGCCCTTTTAAGAGCAATGCCCATACAAATGCCCCTTTAGGGTAGTTTAGGTTTTTTAGTGTTAGGTTTATTTATTTTGGGGTGTTTGGTGGGTGGTGGGTTTTACTGTTAGGGGGGATTTAGAATTTTTTTTAAATGCAAAAGAGCTGTTTAATTGAGGAAAATGCCCTATAAAAAGCCCTTTTAGGGGTATTGGTAGTTTAGCATTAGATTAGGGGGTGTTTTTATTTTTTTTTGTTTTTTTATAGGGATTAGGTCTATTTTTTATTTTGGATAATTTTGTTTATTATTTTCTGTAATATTAGACTTTAATTTAATGTAATTTTTATTTTATTTTTAAGTAATGTTAGCTTTTTTATTTTGTTTGTAACTTTTTAATTTATTACTTTTTAATGTATTTTTTAATTTTGGTAATTGGGGTTAATTTAGGGGGTAGTAGGTTAGGTGGCTTAGTAATTTAATTAGTTATTTGTGTTGTGTGGGTTTGGCGGTTTAGGGGTTAATAGTTTTATTAGGATTATTGCATTGTGTGGGTTTGGCAGATGAGGGGTTAATAGATGTATAAGTTTTTTTGCTATGTGGGCTAATGGTGGATTAGGGGTTAATAATAGTTTTAATAGGGACTTTTTGTGATGTGGGTTAATGGTGGATTAGGAGTTAATACTTTTATTAGGTAGTTTGCGATATGTGTGAATGGTGGATTAGGGGTTAATAGTTTAATTAGGCATATTGCGTTGTGGGGGTTGTCGGTTTCGGGGTTAATACTTTTATTATTTGTTCCAATGTGGGTTTGATGGCGGATATAGGGGTTTTACGTGTTGGATTTATTTTTGGGAGGTGGGTTAGACTTTTATGGGAGATTTGACTTTTTATTTTATTTTCTTAGGGACCGGCAGTTTCTAAAGTGTCGTAAGTCACTTGCGACTCCAGAAATTTGTATTGCTAGTTTATCCAATTTACAGCACTTTATGAACTGCCGGCGGAGTTTATGTAATACCCTGATGTGCGAGGCGAAATTACGGGCGGCGCGGGTTTCAGCAATTGCGCTGAAGCTTGCGCCGTATATGTAATCTCGCTCTGTGTTTTTCCTCTATTTATGTTAGAGGGAATAATGACCCATCATTTGAAAGGCAAATACTACAGTATCTGCATTGCATTGACCTTTAACTCACGTGTTAAAGAAACACAGTATCTATGCAAAGTATCTTCAGATAAGATAATGTGCTTACACTTTACAGAAAAAAAACTCTGTACACTATGAAAATAATCTGTAAATAAATGCACTTGTAGGGCTTGAATAAACCAGGTGGGCTGTTTTTTCTTTATTGTCAGTATAACGATAGACACACTAGTGAACTTGGTCCAAATCAGGCCTGGGCTGCTGACTTTTTTACATCCTGCAAGCTAACATTTTTAAAAGGATAAATAAAAACACACACACAGAAAATATTTAGTCAGGCCGGCAAAAGGTACATCATAGCAAAAGAAAAACAAAGACTTTATTATAGTACAAATAACATAAGCTTTTATTTAGTAGTTATAGGGGAATTTATCCCACATTACACTGCACTGGTATTTGTTTAAGAACAAATACAATATAAATTATTTATCCATAACAAGATACTTTATTAAAGAAATAGATAACACACTGGAGTAAAATAGTTAAAGGGACAGTATGCATCAATTGTCATATGACTGCATGTAATAGACACTGCTATAAAGAATAATATGCACAGATACCGATCTAAAAATCCAGTATAAAACCTTTTAAAAACTTACTTAGAAGCTACCAGTTTAGCACTGTTGACAGGGCCGCCATCAGGGGGTGACAGGGGTGACTCCTGTCAGGGGCCCAATGGGCCAGGGGGGCCCCATGAGGCAAGAACTAAAAAAAAATTATTTTTTTTTTTTTACATTTTGGCAGCCGCCAGTGGGTACTACAGCAGAGTGCTAATTGAGCATTTTGAATTCACAGAATTATTTTTGTTTGCACATTTACAAATATGATTCTTTAAAAAAGTGATCTCTTAATGTCTGCAATTTTTTTATCATGCATGTCACACACTGTTGATTTAGGGGATGCAAGGTGCATAAATGTTTCCTCCTGTGAGTGTTTCTGTGGGTGTCTGTGTTTATGTCTTTGTGCTTTGGTTTGTGTCTCTATGAGTATGTATGTATTTTTTTTCTGTGGGTCTCTCTGTGAGGGTGGGTGTGTATGTCTTTGTGCATTTTCTGTGGATGTCTGTGAGGGTGTGTGCATATGTCTTTGAGCTTTCTCTATGGGTGTCTCTGTGAGGGTGTGTGTATGTTTGTCTTTCTGTATTTTCTCTGGATGCCACTGTGAGGGTGAGTGTGTATGTCTGTGTTTTCTGTGGATGTCTCTGTGAGGGTGTGTGTTTTCTGTGGGTGTCTCTGTGAGGGTGTGTGTATGTCTTTGTGTGTTTTCTGTGGATGTCTCAGTGAGGGTGTGTGTATGTATGTCTTTCAGTGTTTTATGTGGTTGTCTCTCTGTGTGTGTATGTCTTTGTGTGTTTTCTGAGGCTGTCTCTGTCGGTGTTTTCTTGGGTGTATGTGCAGGTTTGAGTTTGTGTGTGTGTGTCCATTGTCTTTTACTTTTTAGGACATTTTGACCTTACTACTGATTATTCACATCTTTCTACAGACTTTGGGACTAACGAGACCTTTCCAGAAGTCACCAATCCACCATTTAACCTTTAAATTTTTGTTTAGGCAGTTCAGGGCCCTTCTTTTCAGCCACTGCATGCTGTTGTCATCATTTAGTTGGCATCTTCCTTTACAAAAAGATAATCAGAACGCCATATTTTGTTTTCTAAATCTCCTTTTTTTCCCCCCACAAAACTGTAGTTTACCTCATTACTTGTCAGGTCAATGTAAACAAGTGCTGACTGCTGAGTGTCTGTTTGGGTGTCTGTGTCGGAGTGTGTTTGTGTGTTTCTTTGCATGTCTTCTAAAGTGTCTATATGTGAATCCTTATGTGTGAGTGTGTGTGTGTGTTTGAGTGTATGAGTGTGTCTGTGTGTGTGTGTATGTTACTACCCTTACAACATTTCCAAGTTTAAATAGACACTTAAGAATAAAGTGCATATACGTTTTAGTCACTTGGTCAAAAATTGCACATGTCAAAGGAGGGGGGGGGGCCCTGATCAATGGTTAAGTCAGGGGCCCCAAAATTTCTAGTGGCGGCCCTGACTGTTGATGAGGTTAGGCTGGGACACCCAGCGAAAAGGGACTGAGAAAACATTAACAGCAGACACTCCCCCCTAACCTGCATATGAGGGACAGATTATACAAACAGGAGCCACAGGAATCTGTAGACTTCAGTATACATCTAAAACTTTGGGGCTTGGTTAGGAGTCTGAAAATCAGCACAATGTTATTAAAAATAAGCAAAACTGTACATTTTTTATAAAAACACTCCCAAATGGGCTATATAAAAGGATCATCTACAAAACATGTAGGAAATAAATATCTAGTGTACAATGTCTCTTTAAATATGTGCATAGGAAATAATTCCTGTTAAAACCAATGCCCCAAAATAAATCCTAGTCTATAGAGCTTACTGGTTACTCCTGTGTTGGAACACAGTTATCGGAAGCCATCCAGCAACAATTTAGTAGTCTCTATTTGAACCAAGAGAAGATAAGTGCAATGGTGCCAAAGCTGATACACATCCACTAACTGATGATGATGATTTATTACGTCAGGCCACAGAAATCACCACACTTACCTGCCACTTGCTCTGGCTATATACCTCCCGGAGGGCAGATCTTCAAACGTGGTCAGTAGACGGGTAACCTGTAACACCCTAGGAGTAACCTGTAAGCTTTATAGGCCATGGTATATTTTGGGGCATTGGTTTTAACAGGAATTATTTCCTAATCAGAGACAAACCATGATCTGCCTTTGCTGGCTCAGGTAAGACCCTAAATATCGCTAACCCCCACTCTTGTCCCTCACTTAGGCCGTTTCTAGAGAATCTGGCTCCCAGGGCAAAATTCCAAAATGCGCCCCCCTCACAGATTCTAAAGTCCTCCTCCTAGACCTTGCACCTCACTCTGTCATTTAGAGGTCAGCTCCAAAGCAGCAGTACACTACTGGGACCTAGCTGAACACATCTGGTGAGCAAATGACAAGAGACAAATGTGTGTTGCGGCCAACCAAAAGTTAGCTCCTAGTAGTGCATTACTGCTGCTAAGGATATTTACATATGCTTTTCAACAATGGATGCCAAGAGATTTTTTTGATGTATCCTGAATTATGAAAGTTTAATTTTGACTTTCCTATCCCTTTAAATATGTCTTTTTTTCTACTACAATGCTTTTTCCAAATATATTGATATTATCTAAAAATATCTTTATATCTTTTACTAATAGCCATTAAATTTACACTTTTATTACAGCTATGCATATTTATTTGTTTAATGCATATCAATCCCTTTAAAATATTATCCAAAATGTATTTACAAAACCTCCAATAGACTTTAAAGTTGAACTTTGCAAAAAAAAGTAATAAGGTAAGATTTTCTAAAGGATTGCAATATATCACTGTATTTGTAACATATTTAGGGGTTTGTTACAATTATTTAGAAAAGTTATAACAATTTTTTTTACAACATTCACTATTAAAGTCTGAGATTTTTGCACATAAATGATTTGATAAAGAACTGTAATAGCTGTTTATTTTTCAAATATACTATACACACAGGCAGTAATAGACAGACATGCATACACAGACAGTAATAGACAGAGTCTGGTAGTAGTTGTATGGTGGGGCCAGGGGTCCATAAAAACACATTTTCTTTTAGCAGCAGTGTATTTATCATTATTTGACAATGCTGTAAAAATTCTATATTTAAAACCATGCAGAAATGTTTCATCCTCAATACACAAATGGTAGGTGCCCAACTGTGAGTGTTTCTGTGGGTGTCTGTGTTTGTCTTTGTGCTTTGGTTTGTGTCTCTATGAGTGTGTATGTATTTTTTTTCTGTGGGTCTCTCTGTGAGGGTGGGTGTGTATGTCTTTGTTCATTTTCTGTGGATATCTGTGAGGGTGTGTGCATATGTCTTTGAGATTTTTCTATGGGTGTCTCAGTGAGGGTGTGTGTATGTTTGTCTTTGTGTATTTTCTCTGGATGCATCTGTGAGGGTGGGTGTGTATGCTTGTGTTTTCTGTGGATGTCTCTGTGAGGTTGTGTGTTTTCTGTGGGTGTCTCTGTGAGGGTGTGTGTATGTCTTTGTGTGTTTTCTGTGGATGTCTCAGTGAGGGTGTTTGTATGTATGTCTTTGTGTGTTTTATGTGGTTGTCTCTCTGTGTGTGTATGTCTTTGTGTGTGTGTATGTCTTTGTGTGTTTTCTGAGGCTGTCTATGTTGATGTTTCCTTGGGTGTATGTGCAAGTTTGTGTGTGTGTGTGTGTCCATTGTCTGTTCCTTTTTAGGACATTTTGACCTTACTACTGATTATTCACATCTTTCTACAAACTTTGAGCTAACAAGACCTTCCGAAAGGCACTAATTCACCATTTAATCTTTAAATTATTGTTTAGGCAGTTCAAGGCCCTTCCTTTCAGCCACTGCATGCTGTTGTCATCATTTAGTTGGCATCTTCCTTTACAAAAAGATAATCAGAACTCCATATTTTGTTTTCTAAATCTCCTTTTTTTTTTTTTTTACAAAATTGGAGTTTACCTCATTACTTGTCAGGTCAATGTAAACAAGTGCTGAGTGTCTGTTTGGGTGCCTGTGTCTGAGTGTGTTTCTTTGCGTGTCTGCTAGAGTGTCTATATGTAAATCCTTATGTGTGAGTGTGTGTGTGTTTCAGTGTATGAGTGTGTCTGTGTTTGTGTATGTTACTACCTTTACAACATTTCCAAGTTTTAGTCACTTGGTAAAAAATTGCACATGTCAAATTTTTAGTGGCAGCCCTGGACAGAGATATGTACTCACAGACAGTAATAGACAGAGACATGCACTCACAGACAGTAATAGACAAAGACATTCACACACAGGCAGTAATAGACAGAGATATGCACTCACAGACAGTAATAGACAGAGACATTCACACAGAGGCAGTAATATACAGAGACATGCACTCACAGGCAGTAATTGACAGAGACGTGCACTCACAGGCAATAATAGACAAAGACATTCACACACAGGCAATAATAGACAGAGACATGCACTCACAGACAGTAATAGACAGAGACGTGCACTCACAGGCAAAAATAGACAAAGACATTCACACACAGGCAGTAATAGACATGCACTCACAGGCAGGAATAGACAAAGACATTCACACATAGGCAGTAATAGACAGAGACATGCACTCACAGGCAGTAATAGACTAAGACATTCCCATAAAGGCAGTAATAGACAGAGACATGCACTCACAGGCAGTAATAGACAGAGACGTGCACTCACAGGCAAAAATAGACAAAGACATTCACACACAGGCAGTAATAGACATGCACTCACAGGCAGTAATAGACAGAGACATGCACTCACAGGCAGTAATAGACAGAGACGTGCACTCACAGGCAAAAATAGACAAAGACATTCACACACAGGCAGTAATAGACATGCACTCACAGGCAGTAATAGACATGCACTCACAGGCAGTAATAGACAGAGACATGCACTCACAGGCAGTAATAGACGGAGACGTGCACTCACAGGCACTAATAGACAAAGAAATTCACACACAGGCAGTAATAGACATGCACTCACAGGCAGGAATAGACAAAGACATTCACACACAGGCAGTAACAGACAGAGACATGCACTCACAGGCAGTAATAGACGGAGACGTGCACTCACAGGCAGTAATAGACAGAGACATGCACTCAAAGGCAGTAATAGACAGAGACGTGCACTCACAGGCAATAATAGACAAACACATTCACACACAGGCAGTAATAGACAGAGACATGCACTCACAGGGAGTAATAGACAGAAACATGCACACACAGGCAGTAATAGACAGAGACATGCACTCACAGGTAGTAATAGACAGAGACATGCACACACAGGCAATAATAGGCAGATACATGCACACACAGGTAGTATTAGACAGAGACATGCACACACAGGCAGTAACAGACAGAGACGTGCACACACAGGCAGTAATAGACAGAGACATGCACTCACAGGCACTCACGAGCAGTAATAGACAGAGACATGCACACACAGGCAATAATAGGCAGATACATACACACACAGGTAGTATTAGACAGAGACATGCACACACAGGCAGTAACAGACATAGACATGCACTCACGGGCAGTAATAGACAGAGACGTGAACACACAGGCAGTCATAGACAGAGACATGCACTCACAGGCAGTAATAGACAGAGACGTGCACTCACAGGCAATAATAGAAAAAAACATTCACACACAGGCAGTAATAGACAGATACATGCACTCACAGGCAGTAATAGACAGAGACATGCACTCACAGGCAGTAATAGACAGATACATGCACTCACAGGCAGTAATAGACAGAGATGTGTACTCACAGGCAGTAATAGACAGAGACATGCAGGGCCGGACTGGGACCAAAAATAGGCCCGGGCATTTTAAGGCAAAGCAGCCCACTCCCCCCCCCCATTTCTTATTTAACCGTATATGACAAGTATAATATATATATATATTTTGTGAATAGATAGATATGAAAAGAAAAACAAATGTTGCATATTTTTAATGAAAAACACATAAAGGGCTCATTTGTAAACACAAGACATATTCAATAAACTAACCATTTAGTGCACATAACTCTCAGTATTCAAGCTCATAGACCTGGCGGTGGTGTGTGTTGTGTCTGTATAGATTTAATAAGTGTCATAGAAGCCCCTGCTGACTTTGAGACTGTGTGGGGTTTGAAAACTGGTTCACAGGGCCTCAAAGCATATGTGTGTATGCTGCTAAAGACCAGTAATAACTTACTAAAAGCATTTTTGCTAATGGAATTATATTACAAAAATACTGCTATTTAAAATTGAAATACACCCATTAATATATCAATTTTGACCTTTTTATCCCTTAAAGGCAACCTTAGATAAAGCATACCAAACTTTATATATAGGGTAAGCACCAGGGGATTAGTGTATGGGGTTAGGGTTATGGCTAGGGTTGGAATTAGGGTAAGCACCAGGGGATTAGTGTATGGGGTTAGGGTTATGGCTAGGGTTGCAATTAGGGTAAGCACCAGGGGATTAGTGTATGGGGTTAGGGCTATGGCTAGGGTTGGAATTAGGGTAAGCACCAGGGGATTAGTGTATGGGGTTAGGTTTAGGGTTATGGTTGGAATTAAGGTAAGAACTAGGGTAATGGCTAGGGTTAGAATTAGGGCAAGCACTATGGGATTAGTGTATGGAATTAGGGTAAGAACCAGGGTTAGGATTAGCAGTATCAATTTTGACCTTTTTATCCCTTAAAGGCAACCTTAGATAAAGCATACCAAACTTTATATATAGGGTAAGCACCAGGGGATTAGTGTATGGGGTTAGGGTTATGGCTAGGGTTGGAATTAGGGTAAGCACCAGGGGATTAGTATATGGGATTAGGGTTATGGCTAGGGTTGGAATTAGGGTAAGCACCAGGGGATTAGTGTATGGGGTTAGGGCTATGGCTAGGGTTGGAATTAGGGTAAACACCAGGGGATTAGTGTATGGGGTTAGGTTTAGGGTTATGGTTGGAATTAAGGTAAGAACTAGGGTAATGGCTAGGGTTAGAATTAGGGTAAGCACTATGGGATTAGTGTATGGAATTAGGGTAAGAACCAGGGTTAGGATTAGTGTATGAGTTTAGGGTAATGGCTAGGGTTGGAATAAGGGTAAGCACTAGGGGATTAGTGTATGGGGTTAGGGTTATGGTTGGAATTAGGGTAAGAACCAGGGTTAGGATTAGTGTATGAGTTTAGGTTTAGAGTAGTGGCTAGGGTTGGAATAAGGGTAAGCACTAGGGGATTAGTGTATGGGGTTAGGTTTAGGGTTATGGTTGGAATTAAGGTAAGAACTAGGGTAATGGCTAGGGTAAGAATTAGGGTAAGCACTATGGGATTAGTGTATGGAATTAGGGTAAGAACCAGGGTTAGGATTAGTGTATGAGTTTAGGGTAATGGCTAGGGTTGGAATAAGGGTAAGCACTAGGGGATTAGTGTATGGGGTTAGGGTTATGGTTGGAATTAGGGTAAGAACCAGGGTTAGGATTAGTGTATGAGTTTAGGTTTAGGGTAGTGGCTAGGGTTGGAATAAGGGTAAGCACTAGGGGATTAGTGTATGGGGTTAGGGTTATGGTTGGAATTAGGGTAAGAACCAGGGTTAGGATTAGTGTATGAGTTTAGGTTTAGGGTAGTGGCTAGGGTTGGAATAAGGGTAAGCACTAGGGGATTAGTGTATGGGGTTAGGGTTATAGTTGGAATTAGGGTAAGAACCAGGTTTAGAATTAGTGTATGAGGTTAGGCTTAGGTTTAGGGTAAAGGCTAGGGTTGGAATTAGGGTAAGGATTAGGTTTAGGGTAAAGGCTAGGGTTGGAATTAGGGTAAGGATTAGGTTTAGGGTAATGGCTAGTGTTGGAATTAGGTTTAGGGTTATAGCTAGGGATGGAAATAGTGCTTTCTGTTTGTTGCCATTGCCAATGGGAAAATGCGCTATGAAGGTAGTAAAAGGGCCCAATATGCACTACATAACATTGTGGCTGTGGTATTTATTGACACATACCCACAAAATAAATACAGTGCATTCAAGTCATTTTAAACCCCAAATGTCAATGTAAACTGTAAAAGAAAAAAAACAAATAAAACCATTTAAATAACATTTCCACTAAACTTTCATTTTGTAATTTGCCTACCTGAAATTCCCATTTCAAGAAGTAATAATGAGCCTCTAAAAGTTGTGGTTCTCCAGTAAACTAGCTTGAGTGTGCAGGCAGCCTCTTTTCCCTCCTGTGAGCGGCTACACAGGGAGGAAGTGATGAGGGAGCGGGAGGTCACATGTTCTCCCTTTCCGGCTCCCAGCCAGCAGCAGGCCAGCACAGATCTCGGAGGCCCCTGCTGCTCCTCCCACCCATACATACAGCGGCCGTGAGACAAAATTACAAGTAAGCAGATGCTCTCAGTCTCACGGCCGCCCGCTGTATGTAATAAGTCTGTCTCTGCAGTGCAGACTTTGTCCGGCTCCACTGCTCACTCGCGGTCCTCCTCCCACCCTTGGCTGCTGGTGCCCGCATGTATTACTTACTGCAGTGTAGCAGCATGTCTCTCTCTACTCTCTTGCATACAGGGCAGCCGCCCGTGAGGCAAAATTGTAAGCAGATGCTCTCAGTCTCACCACGGCCGCTGTATCTGTAAGTCTGGAGTGTCTGTGTCCCCTGCTCCTTATAAGGCGGTATGGCCGTTTAACAGTGCTGCAAAAATTACAAATAATAATACTTTTTCACATATTATTTGTAATTTTTGCACCACTGTTAAACGGCCATACCGCCTTATAAGGAGCAGGGGACACAGACACTCCAGACTTACTTATACAGCGGCCATGAGACTGAGAGCATCTGCTTACAATTTTGCCTCACGGGCGGCCGCTGTATGCAAGTCAGAGAGTAGAGACATGCTGCTACGAAATACAGATGTGGGCACCAGCAGCCAAGGGTGGGAGGAGGACTGCGAGTGAGCAGCGGAGCCGGACACAGTCTGCACTGCAGAGACAGACTTATTTATTACATACAGCGGGCGGCCGTGAGACTGAGAGCATCTGCTTACTTGCAATTTTGTCTCACGGCCGCTGTATGAAAGAAGAGACATGCTGCTACAGAGTAATACAGTAACATGCAGGCACCAGCAGCCAAGGGTGGGAGGAGGACCGTGAGTGATCAGCGGACACAGTCTGCAGAGAGTGAGACAGACTTACATACAGCGGCCGTGAGACTGAGAGCATCAGCATCTGCGTACTTGCAATTTTGTCTCACGGCCACTGTATGCAAGAGAAAAAAGTTTGGGGCACGCACTATGAGTAGTAATAGTGGGAGGGGCTAAGATAACCGGCGGCCCACCGGGCAAATGCCCGGTATGCCCTATGGTCAATCCGGGCCTGGAGACGTGCACACACAGGCAGTAATAGACAGAGACGTGCACTCACAGGCAGTAATAGACAGAGACGTGCACTCACAGGCAGTAATAGACAGCGACATGCACAAACAGGGAGAAATTGACAGAGACATTGCACAAACAGGCAGGGATAGATAGGCATACACACGTACAGGCAGTAATAGGCAGATACATGCACACACAGGCAGTAATAGGCAGATACATGCACACACAGGTAAGGATAGATAGACAGATGCATGCACACACAGGCAGTAATAGGAAGATACACACACACACGCAGGGATAGATAGGCATACACACACTCAGGCAGTAATAGCAAACACACAAACAGGCAGGGATAGATAGGCATGCACACACTCAGGCAGTAATAGGCAGATACACACACACAAGCAGGGATAGATAGGCATACACACACTCAGGCAGTAATAGCAGACACACACACAGGCAGGGATAGATAGGCATACACACACACATTCAGGCAGTAATGGGCAGATACACACACACACACAGGCAGGGATAGATAGGCATACACACACACACACTCAGGCAGTAATAGGCAGATACACACACACACAAGCAGGGATAGATAGGCATACACACACACACACACAGGCAGGGATAGATAGGAATACACACACACAGGCAGTAATAGGCAGATGCATGCACACACAGGCAGTAATAGGCAGATACACACACACAGAGGCAGGGATAGATAGGCATACACACACACACAAACACTCAGGCAGTAATAGCAGACATACACACAGGCAGGGATAGATAGGCATACACACACACTCAGGCAGTAATAGGCAGATACACACACAGGCAGGGATAAATAGGCATACACACACACACTCAGGCAGTAATAGCAGACACACACAGAGGCAGGGATAGATAGGAATACACACACACTCAGGCAGTAATAGGCAGATACACACACACACAGGCAGGGATAGATAGGCATACACACACACACTCAGGCATTAATAGTTGACACACACACAGGCAGGGATTGGCATACACACACAAACACACACAGGCAGGGATAGGCAGATACACACACACAGGCAGGGATAGATAGGCATACACTCACACACACACTCAGGCATTAATAGTTGACACACACACAGGCAGGGATAGATAGGCATACACACACAAACACACAGGCAGGGATAGATAGGCATACACACACACACTCTCAGGCATTAATAGTTGGCACACACACAGGCAGGGATAGATAGGCATACACACACACATGCAGGGATAGATAGGCATACAAACACACCAGTGACATGCAGTAATAGGAGGCAGGGCAGGCAGCGCCTCCCCTGTCCAATCAGAGAAAAAAAGATTTTAAATATGATTGATTAAAAAATAAAAAAAAGTATTTTTGTCTTGTTTTTTTTGCCACGCACCCCCCCAGGGTACCCCCCCTGCCGGCGATTACCAACATCATTTTAATATACATGCCAGATGCTGCCAATGAAATTCAGCATCTATGGTGCGCAATAAGGAGGCAGTGAGACGTTCCACTGCCCTCAATTTGAATCACAACATGAATGCTGAATTTAGTTCTTAGCTAACTTAGAGCTAGTGCCACCCAGTGGTGTCTCACCGGACCCCATACACACTCCTATAGAGGCGGTTATCAAAACCACCTCCATGATGGGGCTATATCCACAGCCAATCAGCATCCGCGCTGCCGGGGAGGCGGGCCTGCTGGGTTTGGCTGAGTCGGTGATGTCGGATTTTTCGTCGCGCAGCATCAGGCGTGTACTCAGGAAGACAAAGTACAAGCAAGCAGGAGGGAGCTGCTGCCAGTGCAAGTGCATGCCGCCCAGTGTACTAGAAGCAGAGGACTTAGTCAAAGTTGTGAAACTATGAGTGGGGCAGTCGGCAGAGTACCAATGTATGGTTGTGCTGATTAGGATTGAGAAGAGAACCCTTGTAAACAGGTTGTGGGTATAAGCAAAATACCCAGGTAGAGCAGAGTTATGAGTCTGGCAAGAACAGAATAAACCCAGGAATGGCAGAGCTGTCAGGCAGTGAAGAGAGGTCAGATGTGCCCACTGGGTCCCTGTCACTTTTAGCCTCCTCATTTATTTGTGACCTTTCATTCCTTGGGTCACTGTCCCCATTGCTTTTTTACCACTTTCTTCCTAATTCTCTTGATTCTCACTTTATTTTTTTTCCTTTGTCTTCAACCTTTTGTTCCTCAGTTTTACTGTTTCTACTGTGTCCACTTTACTACCCTACAATATTGTAGCTGACATAATACTTCATCTGTAAAGTTGCCCAGGGTGTATTATGGCAGCAATGTCACTTGTGATTGTGCCACTTGGAGGCAGCAAACCCTTGTTAACCCTTTGGATGTTGTGTACTGCTGCAATATATCACTTTGCATCCACATTGTTAGTTTATGAAAACAAACTCACCTAGCTTACGCCTAGATTTAGAGTTCTGCGTTAGCCGTCAAAACCAGCGTTAGGGGGTCCTAACGCTGGTTTTGGCCGCCCGCTGGTATTTAGAGTCAGTCAGGAAAGGGTCTAACGCTCACTTTCCAGCCGCGACTTTTCCATACCACAGATCCCCTTACGTCAATTGCGTATCCTATCTTTTCAATGGGATCTTTCTAACGCCGGTATTTAGAGTCTTGGTTGAAGTGAGCGTTAGAAATCTAATGACAAGACTCCAGCCGCAGAAAAAAGCCAGGAGTTAAGAGCTTTCTGGGCTAATGCCGGTTCATAAAGCTCTTAACTACTGTGCTCTAAAGTACACTAACACCCATAAACTACCTATGTACCCCTAAACCAAGGCCCCCCCACATCACCGCCACTCTATTAAATGTTTTTAACCCCTAATCTGCCGACCGCACACCGCCGCAACCTACATTATCCCTATGTACCCCTAATCTGCTGCCCCTAACACCGCCGACCCCTACATAATATTTATTAACCCCTAATCTGCCCCCCCAACGTCGCCGCTACCTACAATTATTAACCCCTAATCTGCCGACCGGACATCACCGCTACTATAATAAATGTATTAACCCCTAATCCGCCTCACTCCCGCCTCAAAAACCCTATAATAAATAGTATTAACCCCTAATCTGCCCTCCCTAACATCGCCGACACCTAACTTCAAGTATTAACCCCTAATCTGCCGACCAGACCTCGCCGCTACTCTAATAAATGTATTAACCCCTAAAGCTAAGTCTAACCCTAACACCCCCCTAAATTAAATATAATTTAAATCTAACGAAATAAAATAAATCTTAATAAATAAATTATTCCTATTTAAAGCTAAATACAATTAAACCTAACACTACACTATCAATAAATTAATTAAATAAATAAACTATCTACAATTATCTACAATTAAATCAACTAAACTAAATTACAAAAAAAACAAACACTAAATTACAAAAAAACCCCACTAAATTACAAAAAATAAAAAAAGATTACAAGAATTTTAAACTAATTACACCTACTCTAAGCCCCCTAAAAAAATAAAGCCCCTCAAAATAAAAAATGCCCTACCCTATTCTAAAATAAAAAATGTTACAGCTCTTTTACCTTACCAGCTCTTAAAAAAGCCTTTTGCGGGGCATGCCCCAAAGAAAACAGCTCTTTTGCATTTAAATAAACATACAATACCCCCCCAACATTACAACCCACCACCCACATACCCCTAATCTAACCCAAACCCCCCTTAAAAAACCTAACATTAAGCCCCTGAAGATCTTCCTACCTTATCTTCACCACGCCAGGTATCACCGATCCGTCCAGAAGAGGGTCCGAAGTCTTCATCCTATCCGGCAAGAAGAGGTCCAGAAGAGGGTCCGAAGTCTTCATCCTATCCGGCAAGAAGAGAGCTGATCGGAACAGCCAATAGAATGCGAGCTCAATCTGATTGGATCAGCCAATCCGATTGAACTTGAATCTGATTGGCAATCAGATTTTTCCTACATTAATTCCGATTGGCTGATAGGATTCTATCAGCCAATCGGAATTCGAGGGACGCCATCTTGGATGACGTCATTTAAAGGAACCTTCATTCGGACTTAGGACGTCGTTAGAAAAGGATGGATCCGCGTCGGCTGCTTCAAGATGGTCCCGCTCCGCGCCGGATGGAAGAAGATAGAAGATAGAAGATGCCGCCTGGATGAAGATGTCTACTGGTCCAGATGCCCTCGTCTTGCCGGATAGGATGAAGACTTCGGACCCTCTTCTGGACCTCTTCTTGCCGGATAGGATGAAGACTTCGGACCCTCTTCTGGACGGATCGGTGATACCCGGTGTGGTGAAGATAAGGTAGGAAGATCTTCAGGGGCTTAGTGTTAGGTTTTTTAAGGGGGGTTTAGGTTAGATTAGGGGTATGTGGGTGGTGGGTTGTAATGTTGGGGGGGGATTGTATGTTTATTTAAATGCAAAAGAGCTGTTTTCTTTGGGGCATGCCCCGCAAAAGGCCCTTTTAAGGGCTGGTAAGGTAAAAGAGCTGTAAAAATTTCATTTTAGAATAGGGTAGGGCATTTTTTTTATTTTGGGGGGCTTTGTTATTTTTATAGGGGGCTTAGAGTAGGTGTAATTAGTTTAAAATTCTTGTAATCTTTTTTTATTTTTTGTAATTTAGTGTTTGTTTTTTTTGTAATTTAGTGTTTGTTTGTTTTTGTAATTTAGTTTAGTTGATTTAATTGTAGATAATTGTAGATAGTTTATTTAATTAATTTATTGATAGTGTAGTGTTAGGTTTAATTGTAACTTAGGTTAGGATTTATTTTACAGGTAATTTTTTAATTATTTTAACTAGGTAGCTATTAAATAGTTATTAACTATTTAATAGCTATTGTACCTGGTTAAAATAAATACAAAGTTGCCTGTAAAATAAATATTAATCCTAAAATAGCTACAATATAA
>NC_069499.1:644762827-644765327 GCF_027579735.1 Bombina bombina | reverse complement strand
TTTCGGAATTTCAAAGCAGGAGCAGCATCAACTTCCTCTGCACCAAAACAGGAAGGAGCTGTTGCTCGCTACAGACAAGGCTGGAGACCTAACTAGTCCTGGAACAAGGGCAAGCAGGCCAGGAAACCTGCTGCTGCCCCTAAGACAGCATGAATTGAGGGCCCCCGATCCGGGACCGGATCTAGTGGGGGGCAGACTTTCTCTCTTCGCCCAGGCTTGGGCAAGAGATGTCCAGGATCCCTGGGCGTTAGAGATCATATCTCAGGGATACCTTCTGGACTTCAAATCCTCTCCCCCAAAAGGGAGATTTCATCTGTCAAGGTTGTCAACAAACCAAATAAAGAAAGAGGCGTTTCTACGCTGTGTACAAGATCTTTTACTAATGGGAGTGATCCATCCGGTTCCGCGGTCAGAACAAGGACAAGGGTTTTACTCAAATCTGTTTGTGGTTCCCAAAAAAGAGGGAACTTTCAGGCCAATCCTGGATTTAAAAATCCTAAACAAATTCCTAAGAGTTCCATCTTTCAAAATGGAAACTATTCGGACAATCTTACCCATGATCCAAAAGGGTCAGTACATGACCACAGTGGATTTAAAGGATGCTTACCTTCACATACCGATTCACAAAGATCATTACCGGTATCTAAGGTTTGCCTTCCTAGACAGGCATTACCAGTTTGTAGCTCTTCCATTCGGATTGGCTACGGCTCCAAGAATCTTCACGAAGGTTCTGGGTGCTCTTCTGGCGGTACTAAGACCGCGAGGAATTTCGGTAGCTCCGTACCTAGACGACATTCTGATACAAGCTTCAAGCTTTCAAACTGCCAAGTCTCATACAGAGTTAGTACTGGCATTTCTAAGGTCGCATGGATGGAAGGTGAATGAAAAGAAGAGTTCTCTCTTTCCACTCACAAGAGTTCCCTTCTTGGGGACTCTTATAGATTCTGTAGAAATGAAGATTTACCTGACAGAAGACAGGTTAACAAAGCTTCAAAATGCATGCCGTGTCCTTCATTCCATTCAACACCCGTCAGTAGCTCAATGCATGGAGGTGATCGGCTTAATGGTAGCGGCAATGGACATAGTACCCTTTGCACGCCTACATCTCAGACCGCTGCAATTGTGCATGCTAAGTCAGTGGAATGGGGATTACTCAGACTTGTCCCCTACTCTGAATCTGGATCAAGAGACCAGAAATACTCTTCTTTGGTGGCTTTCTCGGCCACATCTGTCCAGGGGGATGCCATTCAGCAGGCCGGACTGGACAATTGTAACAACAGACGCCAGCCTACTAGGTTGGGGCGCTGTCTGGAATTCTCTGAAGGCTCAGGGACAATGGAATCAGGAGGAGAGTCTCCTACCAATAAACATTCTGGAATTGAGAGCAGTTCTCAATGCCCTTCTGGCTTGGCCCCAGTTAACAACTCGGGGGTTCATCAGGTTTCAGTCGGACAACATCACGACTGTTGCTTACATCAACCATCAGGGAGGGACAAGAAGCTCCCTAGCAATGATGGAAGTATCAAAGATAATTCGCTGGGCAGAGTCTCACTCTTGCCACCTGTCAGCAATCCACATCCCGGGAGTGGAGAACTGGGAGGCGGATTTCCTAAGTCGTCAGACTTTTCATCCGGGGGAGTGGGAACTTCATCCGGAGGTCTTTGCCCAAATACTTCGACGTTGGGGCAAACCAGAGATAGATCTCATGGCGTCTCGACAGAACGCCAAGCTTCCTCGTTACGGGTCCAGATCCAGGGATCCGGGAGCGGTTCTGATAGATGCTTTGACAGCACCTTGGACCTTCGGGATGGCTTATGTGTTTCCACCCTTCCCGATGCTTCCTCGATTGATTGCCAGAATCAAACAGGAGAGAGCATCAGTGATTCTAATAGCGCCTGCATGGCCACGCAGGACTTGGTATGCAGATCTAGTGGACATGTCATCCTGTCCACCTTGGTCTCTACCTCTGAAACAGGACCTTCTGATCCAGGGTCCCTTCAAACATCAAAATCTAATTTCTCTGAAGCTGACTGCTTGGAAATTGAACGCTTGATTTTATCAAAACGTGGTTTTTCTGAGTCAGTTATTGATACCTTAATACAGGCTAGGAAGCCTGTTACCAGAAAGATTTACCATAAGATATGGCGCAAATACTTATATTGGTGCGAATCCAAGAGTTACTCATGGAGTAAGGTTAGGATTCCGAGGATATTGTCTTTTCTACAAGAAGGTTTAGAAAAGGGTTTATCCGCTAGTTCCTTAAAGGGACAGATTTCAGCTCTGTCCATTCTTTTACACAAACGTCTGTCAGAAGTTCCGGACGTTCAAGCTTTTTGTCAGGCTTTAGCTAGGATCAAGCCTGTGTTTAAAACTGTTGCTCCACCGTGGAGTTTGAACTTAGTTCTTAATGTTTTACAGGGTGTTCCGTTTGAACCCCTTCATTCCATTGATATCAAGCTGTTATCTTGGAAAGTTCTGTTTTTAATGGCGATTTCCTCGG